>NC_143139.1:64325075-64628106 GCF_059928025.1 Delphinapterus leucas
TGAGTTGGCTCCTTCAGGGCAAGGACCAAACCTTAGTCACCATTGTTTTACCAGTGTAGAGCATTGTGCTGGGAACATAGTTGTCCACTGAATGTTGACTGAACTGGATGTCTGTTCTTGGCTCTCTGCCCTTTTCTCCTAATGCTTGGTATGATCATCCCTCTCTACAATCTCAACCTCATCTACAAGCTGATGAGTTCCAAATTGACATGGACAGCTCTGACCTTCAACTTCTAGGCTCTTCTGACTCAAGTTCATCCCTATAATAATACACTTTTTTCATTCTGTTAATCTTTCTAAGACTCACATTGCTATCATGTCATTGCTTTCTAAGAACTACGGTTGACTCCCAATTACCAGCTTCCATAAAATCAAACTTCCCTTGAGACCCTTTGATAATCTTTCAAGGGTCTCAGTTAGCTCCACTCCTCCTTTATGTCTTTTCTCAGGGTATTTTCCTGTACCTGATTGCCTCTACTCCCTCAAAATAACTTTTCTAGTTCACATTTATCTGTTCTGTTCTTCCACATCCTATTGTATTTAATAGTCATCATGTCAAAAGTAAGCAGCCCATTATATTCTGATTATTTTATGTGTGCTCAATTAGATTGTGTATCATTTTATATCAGAGCTCTGCGTTATACTGCTTTTGGGTTCCTCATAAGGGCTAACACAATTATGGTTGTACTATAAGAGCTGAAAAATTACTTGCTCAGTTTTTTAACCATTTTTTTAGGGGGTAGAAATCACAAGCTTACACTTAATTAGTAATCTTTGTTATAAACTCATAACATGCCTTTAACATGAAGTATGTAGAACAGTGCTTCTTAAACTTTAGTATGTATGCACATCACCTGGAAATCTTGTTACAATATAGATTCTGATTTTATGTGTTTGGAGCAGTATCTTGGATTCCGCAATTTTTAATAAACTACCCTGATGTTTCATGTCCATAGTCCACTCTTTGAATAGCAGATGTAAAGCATTCTCTTCTTTAAAAAATGAATTTTAACTATTTTTGAAATTCTCTTCTTCTGAATAGTAAACTTTGTCACATCTAGAAAAAACAAAGTATCATTGACAATATTGTATCAAACATGACATGTTCCCATTGGATATGTCATTGAGGTTAATTAATGATGCTTTTTATGCTTTCATTTTAAGTAGCAAAACAAAAATTCTGCCAAACTTTGTTTTCATTTTGTGTAGGGAAAAAATTATTTACAAGTATTTACTAAAAACATTTTAAACCTTGTTCATGTATCACCGTCTTTGCAAACATTTTCCAATGTGTGACAATGGTCTTTGTTCATGCATTATCATTTCATTCATTTAATAAACAATTTTTAGGGCCTGTTAAATGTAAGCTGTGTTAACAAAAACACGCCTTCTCTATTTATTAAGATAGAATTTTGCAAGAAAATTCTGAAGTTTTGAAACAAGGCTCAGGACCTACATTTCTTTTTTCCTCCCCCCAGTCATTTTGCAAAATGCTGGGCATTTGGTGGACTCTTAGCAACTACTTATTTGATCTACCTGGCTTTTCCTTAACTCCTCATTTGTCTTTGCAGTAGAGAAATCATAGTATTTACCACTGAATTTTCAAACAATTATTGTTCTTTTTTAATTGAAGCATAGTTAATTTACAATGTTGTGTTAGCTTCAAGTGTACAGAAAAGTGATTGTGCAGAAAGTAGAATATTTGTCTCAACTCTGATTCCTGACAAAATGAAAGTATCTTCTTCTGTTTGATCCTGAATGATGGTAGCAGTCTTTTTTAATTTGTGCTGCAATATAACAGTGCCATTTTATTTAGCAGGCAAGAGCCATTAAGGTTTGGCTTTTAGATTTTATAAACCTGATTTCCTATCATCACTTTAATTTTCTACTATATCCTTCTGTAAAAATGCGTACATAATGTTCAGTCTCAGATTTTAATGAGACATGCAAACCTGTATATGAAAAGACATGTTACAGGAAATGTTATTCCAACATTTGAGTACCTAATTAAATATCTGGGTTAAGATCTGTCATTAGGGTTCATGTGGTAAAAATAAGATATAAAGAATATTAAAAGTCTAAAGCTTCAAGTTTTAGAATTGTATATGCCTTTTTTTTTAACACCTTTATTGGAGTATAATTGCTTTACAATGGTGTGTTAGTTTCTGCTGTATAACAAAGTGAATCAGTTATACATATACATATATCCCCATATCTCCTCCCTCTTTCATCTCCCTCCCACCCTCACTATCTCACCCCTCTAGGTGGTCACGAAGCACGGAACTGATCTCCCTGTGCTATGCAGCTGCTTCCCACTAGCTATCTATTTTACATTTGGTAGTGTATATAAGTCCATGCCACTCTCTCACTTTGTCCCAGCTTACCCTTCCCCCTCCCCGTGTCCTCAAGTCCATTCTCTATGTCTGCATCTTTATTCCTGTCCTGCCCCTAGGTTCTTCAGAACCATTTTTTTTTTTTTTTAGATTCCATATATATGTGTTAGCATACGGTATTCATTTTTCTCTTTCTGACTTACTTCACTCTGTATGACAGACTCTAGGTCCATCCACCTCACTACAGATAACTCAATTTCGTTTCTTTTTTATGGCTGAGTAATATTCCATTGTATATATATGTGCCACATCTTCTTTATCCATTCATCTGTTGATGGACACTTAGTTTGCTTCCATGCCCTTGCTATTGTAAATAGAGCTGCAATGAACGTTGTGGTACATGACTCTTTTTGAATTATGGTTTTCTCAGGGTATATGCCCAGTAGTGGGATTGCTGGGTTGTATGGTAGTTCTATTTTTAGTTTTTTAAGGAAACTCCATACTGTTCTCCATAGTGGCTGTAACAATTTACATTCCCACCAACAGTGCAAGAGGGTTCCCTTTTCTCCACACCCTCTCCAGCATGACCAACATATACTTGATAAGCCAAGAAATATTTTATTTGACCATGGAGTAATTATTTCATACCAAAGACAAATTAGTGATTAACCAATGAAACCTAATAGTCATGGTTTTGAAATATTATCATTCCAGATAGTAAATTTCTCAACACTTGGAGATTTTCTGCTGCAATTTTAATTAATTAATTTATTTTTTAAGAATCAGCGTTTCCTTTGAGAAGGATAGAATGGCTGCCAGCATCATTCATTTACTTGCTGCTTTTTCATAGACAAGAACCACTTCTGTGAATATCATATTTAATTCCTTCTTCCTTGTCAAGCAGCTCTCTTTCCTCCCTGTCTTGATTACAAATTCCAGACTTTGTCATTTGTAATGCATTTTTATCTGGTAAAACTTATCATTTATTTTTTTGGGCCCTGTGAAGGATCTAGTAATCAAATTCATAAAAATTTCCCTTTTATTTGCCAATGGGACTTTAAAAAATTAATACTTACTCAGCTTTATCTTGAAAGTATAATGTTACTTGACTCTGACATATTGAAGGAATTGTAAAGGTTTTTTTTTTCTTTTTAATCTCTGGATTGTGGAGCCTTTTTGTTTTTTAATGTGGACCATTTTTAAAGTCTTCACTGAATTTGTTACAATATCGCTTCTGTTTTATGTTTTTTTTTGTCCACAAGGCATGTGTGGTCTTAGCTCCCTGACTAGGGATCAAACCTGCACCCTCTGCATTGAAAGGCAAAATCTTAACCACTGGACCACCAGGGAAGTCCCTGGATTGTGGAGTTTTAAATGTAATCTGATTCCAGCGAATACTTACCCTATCTTTGTTGATGTTTATCAAACTTTAAAAATTCGAGCTTCCCTGGTGGCTCATTGGTTGAGAGTCCGCCTGCCGAGGCAGGGGACGCGGGTTCGTGCCCCGGTCCGGGAGAATCCCACACGCCGCGGAGCGGCTGGGCCCGTGGGCCATGGCCACTGGGCCTGCGCGCCTGGAGCCTGTGCTCAGCAACGGGAGAGTCCCCAGCAGTGAGAGGCACGTGTACCGCAAAAAAAAAAAAAAAAAAAAAAGAACTTTAAAAATTCAAGTTCTCTGATATTTTATTCATTTTGGAGGCTGTTTATGCTATACTTTAAATAGCACAAGGAATATAGCACATTATTTTTTAAGTGTGTTGAAGCAAATCTAGGACAAAGTTCATAATTGTATTTCCTGAGGTAAGACTTTTTTAAGAGTAAAAAGAGTTGAGAAACCAAACAGCAACTTGACTTGCTATAAGCTCAAAGAAGAGAGGACACTGGATGTTTTCGGCAAAAGTGGTAAATTTAATATTCCAACTCCCGGATTTCAGAGCCAAACTCTACTTCCATTATCTATGACAGGCCCCTGTCACTGCTAGGTTTCTTCCTGTAACTTGTTCTAGATTAGGTTTTTCAACATTCTGTTCAGTTGATAGCTCAAATGTTTGGTGCTCTCCTTAAGTCTCTGAAAACCCTTCTAATTTCATCGCTCTCAAATTTTTATACCTTGTATCATATCATCATTTTTCATGTCAATATTTCTTGTGTGATTTCTATGTGTCAGGCCCTATACTGAGAAGTGGAGGTACAGAATGTGCAAACATAGATATCAGTTTAGGGTCCTTTGAAACTTAGGCTGGTGGTGGAGAGTTATTAATCACCAAATCACAAAATTCATATAAAATTGCCACTGTAAAAGTTAATGATGACCTATGCAAAATCCAATTAAACCTTTTAAATTTTTATCTTCCTTTTTTGAAGTGGTTCTTGCTTTGTCTTCTCTGAGGTAATTCTACTGCTTCTGCTGGTCTTTGACCACTCCTCAGTCTCCTCTGGTGGCTTCTTTCTCCAAGAGCTTCTTACAACACTGGGACTCACAAGTTCCATATTTTCATGCCTGTCTCCTCTATAAAACTCTTAGTTGCTTGTAATCTCATAATATCTTGAAGGATAAACCCTGTATGCATTTATGTATGTACGTAGGTATGTATTTATCCATCCACCCATCCATCTGTCCATCCATCCACAGGAAGTGAAAACAGAGAGGAAAAGAAGTCAAAGGAAATCATTACACCCTATTTAGGCAAATGTAAAGATCTAGATAGAGCTAGATAAAGCTTTCTCTGTCAAATAAGAGTAAAATGCAAATTAATGGCATAGTAATTATACAATGGTGTGGCACTTCAGGAAAAAAAGAAAGAGAGAGAAGAAAGAAGGAAAGAAAGAAGTAACATGTAAAAATTAGATGAAGATTTCACTCTGAATAAAATTTACTCCCCATAAAATAAAAATATTTTCTGCCTTCCAGAAGTTATGAAAGAGATGATGGAATTAACTAATAAGAATTTAAATGTATGTTAAGGGAATAAAAGTAAGTGAAAAAGGAAATGGTAAAATTAAGGAACAAATTAAAGCCCAAGATACATTATAAAGTTGAGATAATAAGCATTTCTTTTAAAAAATGATAAGTATACCATCTTTTGTTTACATTCCATTCCTTTTGGTTCAGATGTGAGAGATAATCTAATTGTCTAGAGTTGTCTTTTTTTTTTTTTTTTTTTTGCCTGCATTAAAAAATCCCTTGGCCCATCAAAGAATGTGCTGCTTTGGGGCCATTCAGCTGTGGAACATAAACCATGGCTGCCTGAGGCTACTGTATCAGCAGGGACTTTCTGTGGGATAGTTACTGTTAAAAGGGGCTAGGACTATGACAGGTCTTAGACTGACATAGCAAGTAAAATAATATACTACCTTGAGAGGTGCTGACATTTTATATTTTGGAATCACTTGGGAGAATATTCTCTATCAGTGTTTTCAGTACCTGAGCATAAAGGGTTTGAGGAATCTATGTGGCACATTGCTGTTGACCTTTTTCCTCTAGCTTTGTGTTACTTACTGTGTTGCTTAGCAACCCTGTAGCATTATGTCCAAACCTAATATTAACTTGAAATATATATTAGAAACGGAAATTGGAGAAATGTGACTCTTAGGACTTGATAGTTTCAAGTTACTGTCAGCATAACATGATATTACCAGGCAGACGATGCAATATAGAATATTTCTTGGCATTTCTGAACATGATATTACCAGGCAGACTATACAATATAGAATATTTCTTGGCATTTCTGAATTAATATAAAGACTAAAGCTAACATTGAGTCACTTTAATTAATAGTAATAGAAATGTAATGGCAATAGGAATCCTTTCAGCCAGGTTTTCACATCCCTTAATCTAAATAACTCTTTCCAAGAGGAAGAGGAAAACAAAACCCTGAATTATATATATATTTCTTCTTTGAAAATTGTTCATAAAGGCAGAAAAGTGTGGCATTATTTTTTGAGTAATACAATGCCGTAATCATCTTGATGACCCTTATTATTCTCCTTTTCAAAGTTTAGGCAATGCTTTGGAAAACAATTGTTTAAGAAGAAGAAAAAGCTCTCGGTTCCTATGAAGTAAGGAAAATTGGGTCACAGAGGAACAAATTAATTACTCTGTCAGCAGCATTCATTGAAAACCTATCCTCTAGGCACTGTGTTATAGTGATTACTAATAAGACAAGAAGAATTTGGCCAAACCAAGAATTATATTGAGCTAGTGTTCATATTGTTGGTGGTATAAAAAACTAAGTATGGAGAATTTACATCAAGACCTATATGATTTCCAAACATTTAAGGACTCTTCTCACTTTGAAAATAAACACTGCCCCATATATCTAAAAATGAAAAGGATTCAGGAAATGTATGTGAGCCTTTGAAAATTGGAATTTGAGTTCAAAGAGAATTGTCACTTTCCTTTTGATGAAATTCCCACCTTCCACTAGGTAGTGGACGGACTCAGGGCAGTGTGGCTTTAACTTTTGGGGTGAAAAGGACCACTTCAAAAATTTGATGAAAATCATAGACTTTCTTCCTAGAAAAATACAGATACTCAAAAACAACATTTTACAATGAAATTCCAGAGTCTGTAGAACTATTGAAGCCCATCTATTAAACTGGGATAAAAATTAAAAACCCTGTTTCCAGAGAGAGAGTTCTTAGTGGATGGAGAGAGGAGTGGCTGAAGGAAGGTGAGGGTGAGGTAACTGGTGAAAAGGTTAGATTGAGAGTGTGTGGGACTAAATAATAGTCTCTGGAACTAAGGATTTCCTATAACCTACAACTGAATTTTCTCCTCAACCGTTACTAAACTCTTCCTAATTGCTCTGCAAGTGGCATTAAAAAAGAGGGTTTTGAACTCTGTCTCTGCCCTTATTTCGCTAAGTGACTTTGGACATTCATTTAATCCTTCTTAACTTCTGTTTCTTGATCTGTAAAATGGAGATAATACATAATTCAAGAATTATCATAAGAATTAAATGAGACAATGCATGTAAAGTTGGAAGGAAGCCCTCAAATGATATGCATCATTTTATTTACTAATGCAATGTCAAAGTTTTATATTTATTGCAGTTTTATCTTGTAGGCAAATAATTATTTAGCCAGAAAACTGGCTTAAAATAAAACAAAAGATGTTGTCTAAAATGAAAATATTTCTTTTAAAATTCCCCTACATGACATGTCTTGTTGGGTATTTGATAAGAAGAAACTGGTTGATAAATTTGAGCTGTAATAATAAAATGGAAAAAAATCCTTGTTGGAACAACATTTTAACAGGAGATATTATAGATAAATGTTTAAAGATTGAGCTATCTTGGTATACTTTTATTAAATTCTTCACATTATTAGATCAAAATGATTTTTATTTTAGAGGTAAGTTGTATTTCAATTTCAATACAATTCATTGTAAATCTTGGACTTCTTTAAGATTTGTAAATGAAAAATAAGTAAAAGTTATATATAATATACATTTGTATTAATATAATATTTTTGACATTTCAGAGTACAGATGATTCAGATATATCTGTCATTGGCCAGAACAAGAAATGCTTTGACAACGATATTGTTTGTTCTAAAAGTGTTTTGATTTCAGTTGGGGACACTGACATTTACCTGAATGATACTCCTTACAAACAGGTTAGTGAATTATTTCTCCTAAATCATTTTAACTTGTCCTGAGGATACTGAAAATAAAATAGAAACATTGTGGGGGTACTTTTCTTTATAAGTGGTTACTAGGTTTGAATTTTTTTCTTTGTCATTTTATGTAGCTTCAGTAAATCATACGTGATTTGTCTCTTTTGTTTATACTCCACTTCTCCATTTGCTGATTCTTTCCTTGTCACCTGTTACCTGGAGTACTTCAACATTCTCCAAGCTAGACACCTGGCCTCCTGTCTTAGTTTTTCCCCTCTGACCCATCCTGCCACGCTGCAGCCAGAGTGGTTTTCCTAAAATGGAAATGTAATCTCCTGACACCTTAGTGCTTCAAAGCTTTCAAGTGACCTCCCATAGCCCTTACACGGCCTCACCAATCTGGCCATTGCTGCCTCTCCTGCTGTACCTCTCATCGCTTTCTGCTTCAAGCCCGTGTTCCAGAAGTTGGAGCTTTTATCAGTTCTTCAAATGCTCTATATTCTTTCTCTCACCTCTGGTTCTTCATGAATGTCATTGCTCCTACCTGGATCAGCCTTTCCATTTAACTTATTCTTATGTGATAAGTCTCATCTTATCTCCTTCAAGGAGTTCCTCCTCTTGCCCTCAAGCTCCCTGTCAGGACATGCATCACACTTTAGTGAAATTACTTGTGTGGTGGCAGTGGTTCCCAACCTTTTTGGCACCAGGCACTGGTTTTGGCACCAGGGACTGAACAATTTTTCCACGGACTGGGGGGTTGGGGGATGGTTTAGGGATGATTCAAGTGCATTACATTTATTGTGCACTTTATTTCTATTATTATTACATTGTAATATATAATGAAATAATTATACAACTCACCATAATACAGAATCACTGGGAGTCCTGAGCTTGTTTTCACTTGCCACTCACTGATAGGATTTTGATATGAGTCTGCAAGCAATTGATTTATTATGGTCTCCGCACAGTCAAACCTCTCTGCTAATGATAATCTGTATTTTCAGCCACTCCCCAGCGCTAGCATCACTGCCTCAGCTCCACCTCAGATCATCAGGCATTAGATTCTCCTAAGGAGTGGGCAACCTAGATCTCTCACATGCGCAGTTCATAGTAGGGCTCACGCTCCTATGAGAATCTAATGCTGCTGCTGATCTGACAGGAGGCGGAGCTCAGGTGATAATGCAAGTGATGGAGAGTGGCTGTAAATACAGATGAAGCTTCTCTCTCTCGCCCACTGCTCACCTCCTGCTGTGTGGCATGGTTCCTAAGAGGCCACAGACCGGTACCAGTCCAAAGCCCGGGGGTTGGGGACCCCTGTGTGGTGGTCTGTGTCTTTTCTATTTGTCTGTGAGTTCTGTGAGGATTGAGACCGCTGTCTTATTTGTTCATTCTTGTAAACTTGGAGCCTGTGCAGTTTGAAAGAATGAATAAAATTCATTCATTCAATCATTTATTCATAATATCTACTTTGTACAAAGTTATGTATTAATTATTGGGACTACAACAGTGAAAAGACACTCACTGTGCTTGCTTTTAAGGAACTTATACTGAGGTGAGGGACACGTTTCAAGTAAATGAGGCTGTGCAGTGTGGTGTGCTATGGTAGGAGTGTGTTTAGGAAATCAGGAGAATCCCTAAGCCAACCTGGGATGTTCAGGGTAGTTGTGAAGAGCATAGACTGGCGTCAGTTAGTACTCACTTAGAACCTCTGTTCTGTCACCTGCTAACTGTGTCACTTTGGGGAACTTTATTTAACCCCTCCCAGCTGCAGCTTTCCCATTTGTAAATTTGGGATGATTATGGAATCTACTTCCTAAGTTCACATGAGGATTAAATGAAAGAATGAATTTCGGGAAATGGCTCTCCTCCTCTCCTTCACCCTCCTTATTTTTGAAGGCTCAGAAGACATGCTTTGGGGGAAATGATTTGAACTGAGTCTTAAGGGGTGAGTAGGTATTAGGCAGGTGAAGAGAGAGAGTAGAAAGGCAATCAGTACAGAGGAACAGTCATGTTGAAAGGAGCAGAGTTCAAATATAAAATGGCACGTTTGGAGAACTGCAAGCAGTTTAGTTTGGTTGATGTGGATGGGGATAGTGGAGGGAGGGTGAGGCAAAGAGATTCAGGGAGGAGCGTCCAGATTGACTTTCATGCAGGAAGCTTGGGGACAAGGGCAGTAGACAAGGAGGCTGTGTAATATAATATTTGAACTTACTCTACAAGGAAGAAATTTTGGAATTAAGTGACATGATGTGACATATGGCCTTTATAAAGTGGCCTATTTTTGAGTTTTTAGACTAGCGTTTCTCAGTTTGGTTTGCAAAACTTCTGCATTAGAATCATCTAGAATATTTATTATAAGAGCTGGTTCCTGGATTCCACCTCAGGAATTAGAATGGCTGAAGTTGATGACAATCAATATTTCAATGGTTTCCCCAAATTCTGCACACTAAAGTTTGAGAATCGGTGCCCTAGATCTTAGCTCATGTCTCAGTAAGAAATGTTGAGACCAACCAGGCAGCAGTCAAGATTTGAGCAAAACAGAGTTTGTACAAGTCGTGCTAACATCTTTTTGAAGTAATTACTGCAGTTTGGTGTAGCCATCAGCTGGATATTCATTTATAGGTGAAGGTTCTCTCTAAGAGAAAGGATGTGTTTAAAAAAAAGAAAAACTGAAAATAGTAAATGCTTTTATAAAGGCTGTTTGACACATGTTTGAAGTGGTAATTGCAGTTCTGTGTAATGTTCATCTTCCAATTTTCACCTGAATGCAGGTGCTGATGAATCTCCTTCATATAAGTTGTGAAGTATAAAGTAAGATGAAGAAAAATCATGAACATAGTTTGACCCTAACAAATCTCTGGCTAATATTTTTTCTTGAGCATCAAAATTGAAAATAAGTACCATTTGTTTTATGGCAGATGGATTGCTCATTCAGGGGAAGGAAAAAAAGCTGTTATTTTTTTTCAATAAATGTACCACTCTAATTTTATCAAATATGTAGCATATAAACATTTTATGAGTTGAAGCTGTATTTTAAAAGTTTTAATTCTCTGCTTTTTATAACTTACTTTTCTAACATCACTAGAGTTTATTTAAAGTGCAATAATTCTCCCCTGAAGTGGAGGTCCAATTCATAATACCTCAACCTTATAAGGAGAAACATCTTTACTTCCTAATCTGAAAAGTAAGGAGTACACCATCTCCTTTTGACCATTGTCTCTTGTAGCATCTCTTGACCATTGTCTAATAAAAATGAAGGATTTAGCTCTACAGGCAAATAGAGAGGATGTGCTTTTACATCAGGATAACTAATACAAAACCAACCTGAAGGAAGTCCAATAATCTTATCCAAAAATTTATTTTATGTTCCAGTGATATGTCAACCAGTCTGAGGGAAGTTTAATAGGAAAATACATGAAGAAGGTATTTCATGGATTGAAAAGGAGCTATAAGCTACAAACATTTCACTTACTTACTTTGATTATTGCTGTTCAGGCTGGAAGCTGAGAACTAAGAACAGGCCAGTGCGGGAAGGCGTTAAAAATATATGTTACCCTTGATCTAGAAGCTGCAGATACTGCCATGAACTTGACAAAGTGCATCCTTCTAGGAGCTAACGTTCATGTAGGGGGGAAGACAGATAATAATGCCAAAGACAAATCAGATAATAGAAAGGTCCTGAAAAGTGTAATCAAAATGATAAAAATAGGTTCTATAGCAGAGGGTGATATGGGGGCCTGGCAGGCTACACATTTTATGGACCTAGTGAAAAATGAAAATGTAGAGCCCTTGATCAAACAGGGAAAATTTTTTTCCTTTGTGTTTTAGTCTTTCTTTACCTGCCATGGTGTTTTTTCTTTATTATTTAATGCCTTGCTCACTTAGGCACAGGGTACTTCCAGGTTGAGTGCAGACCCTCAC
Organism: Delphinapterus leucas; assembly: GCF_059928025.1. Lineage (NCBI taxonomy): Eukaryota > Metazoa > Chordata > Mammalia > Artiodactyla > Monodontidae > Delphinapterus > Delphinapterus leucas. The sequence goes on from NC_143139.1 coordinate 64,336,949, forward strand.
AGGTACTGAGGGCATTGCCCTATAACTCCACCTTGGCACTTGGAAGTAGAAGGAAATGAGGTTAGGTAGAGTCCATTAACAATTCATACTGTCCTATACAATATACCGAGCGCTTATAAGTATGACCTTGATCTAGGAGACTGAAAACTTCTTATGGATGTGACTGAGTTTATTTAATTTGCCCTATGAAATATTTATAAAACGGTACACTATAGTACAGTGTTTCCAAACTATGCTTTTGTTCTCACTTGGGGGAGAAAAATAACCAAAGGAATTCATAGCTCCTTCACAATTTTTATTTTGCTTCTGGTTAAATTTGTTTTATTTACTTTGATTTAACCATGTACTTTTAAAGTTTTTATGTGAGTTAATTTCAATGTCAGATTCAGCATAATCTTTTATAGGGTATAGCCCTTGCCCATAAAGAACATTGCATATTCTCACTTTAGGTTAAAGGTACTCTAAATTTTCCCAGTGGGTTCCGTCTCTAGTTTCTCCCTATTATCCTTTCTAGCACACACATTATTTTCTTTTAATATACAAACATGGTCTGTCATTTTACTATTCAAAAGCCTTTATCGAGGACATTTTGCACATGGAATAACAGCCATTGATTGTGATGGGTAACTTGATGGCAAAGGGTCTCAGACTATGCTTGTCATGGAATCCATGCTGTAGCTCTTTGGTGCTCTCCTTAGTACTGAACAATCTTAAACTTCCTGCCCCTAAGCCTTTGTTCAAACTGATTCCCTTTTCTTGGGATGATTTCTTCCTCATTCTCTTTTCCAGCCCTTTATATCTTCCTATCATGGCTTCTTACATATCAGTATATATGTTCCACCTCTTGCAAAGAGCCTTCCTAAGTTCCTTTTATGGAAATTCATCTCCCTGTCCTCCTTAACACCTCTTTCTCTCTATAGACACACACACACACACACACACACACACACACACACACACACACTTTGTGCTTTTGTTTTTCAATTATTCAGGTAAAGTCATACATTTTTAGTACTCAATCATATTTATTCACCATCAATATAGAATTTCTGGGTCAGCAGATATATCCCCCTAATGTACTCTATGTCCACGCCTTGTTTGTGCTCTTCTCTATAACTGAAATACCTTTTTCCCTTTGCTCATTTATCCATGTTGAGCCTATCTACCAGTGTGTATCTTGTTACCAATTTTATGATTTTCCTATTTTATGCACTTGTTCTGTCTTTCACTACAAAATTCAGGAAAGACGGGGCTAAGCAGAAACACTAGTACGTAGATAATTATTGATGGATATAATTAATGTTTACATTTTGGTGAGAAAACAAGAAATTTATTTTTTTCTTTATTATGCTTTTTCTTTTCTTTTTTTTTTTTTTTAAAGAAACGATCAGGTTTTTTTCTGGAAAATAAACCAACATACCAGCTTTGGAAGGCAGGGTACTACATAGTAGTATACTTTCCAGAGAAAGACATCACTATTCTTTGGGATAAAAAGACAACCATCCATATCAAAGTTGGACCACAGTGGAGGGTAAGTCAGCCTATTTGGTAGGTCAATCCAAATGAGATGCAAAAAATGAAATTACATTTACCTTTTGATGTTTTACAGAAATAAAATGATTGATGCTTTCCTTTAAGAAATAAGTTATATTTTCAGAATTACTAACTCAGACCCCAGAGAAGAACAACTTTACCAAGTGCTGTATACAGTTCTTTTTTACTTCAACCTTACAGTATCCAGTTTTTCAAAGTTACTTAGGTCAGGTTCTTTTTTTCCCATTCCCTGCAGCATGGTTATTTGATATGTTTATAGTAGAGTTAGATTCATTTATTACAGTTTGCATTCCATCTTTTCCTCCATATTCTGAATTTTTTTTTAAGTTTACATACAGTAAAATTCTTTAAAAAATGTAAAATAATTTACTTTTGTGGTCTGCAGTTCTGTGGATTTTAACAAATGCATGGAGTTGTGTATCCACCACCACAGTTCTAGATAGAACAGACCCATCAATTCCCAAATTTCTCACATGTTGCCTCTTTGTTGTCAACTCCTACTTCCAACCCCTCACCCTTGGCAACCATTGATCTATTTTCCATCGGCATAGTTTTGCCTTTTCTGGATACAGTAGAAATGAAATCATGCAATCTATAGCCTTTTGGGTCTGGCTTCTTTGACTTGGTAAAATACATTCAAGATTCATCCATATTGTTGAATGAATTGTTTGTTCCTATACACTGCTAAGTGGTACTCTGTTGTATGGATGTATTAGTTTGTATTATCCATTCATGGTTGAAGATTCAATCTGGGTTGTTTACAATTTTTGTCAATTTATATTTTACATTGTTTTAACTATCGTTTACTGTTAAATATTGTACTAGATATTAAATATTTTTATTATTTTAGATATTTAAAATTTTATTAAACATTTTAAATTTATATGTTAAGGTTGTTTTTGAAACGTAGATATAGTTTTAAAAATCCACTTTATCTGAAATTGAAATTGAGACTCATGGATATAATCTGTGGCAAGTTAGGGAAAAATGGGGATAGTAATAACAAATTCTTATAAAACTAGAAAATATACATATTTTAAAATATTTTAAAATGTTATAAACTTAAGATATGATTGTATATTGAAGTCATTTTCTTTCAGCCCTAAGCAAAATAAAGCCCCCAAATCTATTCCTAGGTGTTTGCTGGCACCTTGCATTTCTTTGATGAAGATGAAGTAATTTAGTCATTGCCATACTTCTTCAGCTATGTTTTCTGCCATTGTCTACCATGTATCCTCCCTTCCTTACTTTTTTGAAAACAAATTAACCATTTATTCTTCTACATCTTCCCTTACTTTTACTGCTGCCTTAAATTTTGGGGTGAGCAGTAGCAGAAGAGGCCACTGTCTTTGAATAGGTATTGCGGCTTCTGAGAGCAGAGGCACCATGGTAAGCAGTGGCCTTGGCAGTTGCAATCCCAAGGTTATTGTCAGCTTTGCTGGAGGCATGGGCAGCCAACTGTACCATTAACAAAGGGCTGCGTTCCATTCTTCAGTACATGAGGGGAGAGGTCAGTTTGTTTAATTTCAAAGCTTAAGGAGGATTTTCATTGCTTTTGGAATCTCATTCTTCCCTGTACTCTTAATCCACCTCCCTCCCCAAGAGAAAAGTTTTTCACATTATTTGAGAAAATGCAGTGGACATTGTTGATGGGGATAATCCATACGGCACTTGCAGTAACCACTGCATAACCCATGACAAACTTTATAAAAATTAGGTAAGATGTGGATTTCATTTATTGTGTCTCATGGTGGCGTGGTATATGAATATAGAGTTAACGTTTTCTTTAAAAGTTATGCTTTGAATGTTTTGACTTTTCAAAGTACGACCTAAAGAAAGATAAATTATTTCTATGGTTTCAACATTTATAGTCTTAGAAAAACTTAAACATAATAGGAAGTGGGTCTTTCATCATTAAAATGTAAATATACACAGAATATGTATATATATACACATATTTGTATATACACACTCAGACATACACTGTAATGTTTGTATTATACTTGTACAAATACTGTAGTGTTTGTATTATACTCTTCCAAGTTACTTATATTATTAGTTATATCAATGCTAATACAATGGTAAGTGTGAATAGATAAACTTTGGGGGATGGAAAAACATTTTTGAGAATCTAAAATAACTGTTAAATATAATTAAATAGACATGAAATTCCACCTTCTTGAAACATTTTTAAAATGGTTATTGTGGAAATTCTTAAAATGTCTATTTTAAATCTCTTGAAAATTTCAGTGAATATTAGTCCTTAAATGTTAAAATGAATATAGAATATTTCATGATAATTTTCTTTTACTTTAGGGCAAATTATCAGGATTATGTGGAAACTTTGACAAATGTACTTCAAATGATATGACCACATCCAATAACTTAGAAGTGAGAAATGCCCAGGTATTTGGAGATAGTTGGGCATTAGGACAGGTAAGTGGAGTATATGTATTTTAGAACTAAACAAATATTTTTTGTTGTATTTATCCACTAAAACATTTTATCCTTGCAGAACAATTTATTTAGGGAATACTATTTTATGTAATATTTGTGCAGTAATTCATAGTTGACAAACTCAAACTACTTTCACAGTTAATTTCTCACGTAATCCTGTGACAGTCTTGTAATGTAAAGGGTGTTGACTCCATATTATAGATGAAGAAATTGAGACTCAGGAAGGTTAAATGACTTGTCTAATATTATATATCCAGAAAGCCGCTGGAGTGACTTTCGAATTCACATCTTCTAATCTCATGCTTTTCCTTTCACTGCAAAATTCTCTTTATTTGTATTTCTAATGATGTATCTTTTGTCAACTCAAGGTAATGAATAAATGAAGGCAGTATTTCTTAACATTTGCTCTCCAGACATGGCTGGATGTGGGATGGGGAGGGGTAGGGAGTGGATTTGTGGCCAACTTACCTTTGGGAGCAGTTAGAATAAGTTAAGTCAGGCATATTTCTTTTTTGAAGGATTTCTTGAGGCATTATATTCCTCTAAGGGAGGGATGTGTTTGAAGGGATTCCCAAACTTACTGACACAGAACTTACATTTTTGTGTATTAGTTATCAAGGAAATAGTTTTCTATGGGACACAATCTGAGAAGTGCTGAACTCAGAAAACAGTCAAACTGGAAATTTGTTCTACTCTTTTCTTCTACTTTTTTTTTTAACCTATTTTTTTTCTAACTGAAAGTAGTGTCTGCAACTACAATTTCCTGGTTGGTTACTGTTTGGTTAGTTGCCTTACTATTTTGCCTAATTTACTAATATATCTAAGTCTTTTTATAAAAATAAAAGGGGATTGGGGTTAAACATTCATCCAATTTAGTAAAATTTAAGCAGTATATTTCATTGTGGTCTACGTTGGAAAGTATAAAGATTTTATTTTTTAAAATATAAAATGAATTAAGGAATACCTAATTTATAATAATACTTAAATATTTGGACTCATCAAAGAATTTTAGACTCATTAATACCTAATGGACAAAGCTGAAAAGAAAAAAAAATTCATTCAGTAAGTTCTATTTAGCACTTAATGTTTTCCAGGATATATGAACACATAATATTATTAAAATATAGCCACTGCCCTTAGGAATTTAGAGTCTAGTTTAGCAGACGAGGTAGAAAAACTTAACAATGGAAATATGAGACAGGTGCTTGGATAGAGGTGTATACAACATGGAGTTCGTGATGGTCAAAGGAAGGTTCCCCAAGAAGGTGCCATTGAGCTGACTCCTACAAGACTCATAAGAGCTATACAAGTGAAGATGATGGGAGAGAGTGCAGCAGCAAAGGAGGGAGCATTCCTTTAGAACGTGTCAGGAAGACTGGAGTGAGTATGGTGCCTAACAGGAATTTTAAGAAGTTCAATATGGCTGTGGTGGAAGGTTTGAAGTAGGGAATGGCTGGAATGCAAAATATGAAGCTGCAAGATATGTGTGCTAGGATCTGGACTCGAAGGCCCTAAATTACTTAGGCTCGTATAATCCAGCTAAGAAATGTTAAATCAGTGAAGATTTAGAAAACTATCTAAGTCTGAGAGACATCTGAAACATCAGCATCTGTTGAAAGGACTGCATAAGGAAAGATGAATTTGGAGAATTCAACAATGCCTCCCATCTTCCTGGCTTATTGCATAGACACTGGTGCTCTTCCAGGAGACAGGGCACAGAGGAAAGTGGGTGGTAGGGGACAGTGGGGACAGGACAATGGTGTAAGATAAGTACATTTTAGAATGTGTTGTGAGAGAGGTGACAGATATTTATGTGGAAATGTCCCAATTTTTGAGATCTCAGAAAAGAGATATGGGCTGGAAATATGGATTTGGTAGTTACTATCATATTCAGGTTGCTGAAGGCATGAGAAGTGTATAGAATGAAAAAAATAGAGATTTGAAGATCAAGTCTTGCAGAGAAGGGAGGTGGAAGGAAGATGAAGAGTGGCAGCAAATGAACTAGGAGGAAACCCTAGTGGTGCCACCGGAAACACATGAGAGACATGTAAGAAGGGTAAAGTATGAAACAGAATCAAAGACAGTGAAAGGGCAAGTGAGATGAAGCCGGAAAAGTTGCCTTTATTTTTAGTAACGAGATCAATGATGGCCTTCTCCAGTCCAGTTTCAGGGAGGTGGATTAGAAGAGGCAGAGACCGAATTGTTTAGTATGTGGGAGGTGAGCCTGTAGACACTTGACTGTATGCAACTCCTCAGAGGATGGCTTGTGACAGAAATGAAGGACGTGAAAATTAAAGGAAAGAGAATAATTTGCTTAGGCAATTTTTTTAGTCATGTAATGCTGCACTTGACAGTTTAAAAAAGATTTACCTTCATTCTCTAATATTTTCATGATTTTAATAGTAAATTTAGTTGCTTTCAAAAATAATATATACTATTAACACTGAGTTGGCTGAGCACAGGTGCTTTTGGTAAAGTCTGTCTAAAAGAATGAGAATATATTAGGTATGATTGTGGTGGATGAAGTCAGATTAGGTTACTCTGGTTTCAGCTTCAGAAATCGCCCCTTAAAAACATTCTTTTCTCTTTTTCCACAGTGTGAACCCCCAAGTGAATTATTTAAACCCTGTGAGGCACATCAAAACAAATTTCCTTATGCCAAGAAAGAATGCTCCATTTTGTACAGTGATGTTTTTGCTCCTTGTCGCAATGTGGTAAATGAATGCTTTACTAAACTTTCCAATTTAAACAAGTACTGCTGTATTTATAATATTGAGATGAACAGGACAAATAATTTAGCTACCCATTGGCTTTTCAGGTATACTACCTAACCCTTGTTAGGAAGACAAATTTGGGAGTTTGTTTTTCTGTGGCACTGACACATTTAGTTGATTTACATTCTTCCTGACTCCATCTTATTTAACAGCGTATATAATGCTTGTTAATGATCCGTTTCAGTTTATGAAACATTTTTACGTCCATCTTCAAAGCCATAAATGACTGATCAAAGCCATAAATGCTTATTTTTCTTCAGAGGACACTACCAAATGGGCATTCTTCTCCTTAACCCAAAGTATAGTTTAAAAGTATTATTAGTGACACATTTAAAATGGTTTTAGAAGCACATCCCAAGATTAAATGTAATTTATTTAGAAATTTAACTTTTTAAATGTCTTTCCAACATAATAATTTTAGGTTCCAATAGAAGTTTTAAAAATAGTTGAAGATATTATTAAAAACTAAGCAAAAGTACATTTGTAAGTAGAACGTTCTTTTAATGCCATGCGAATATGTCAATAAAGAAACAATGAGCTTCTACAGATATTAATCTGTTGTATTGCAGATGTTGAAGTTATATTTGTTAGTCCCGTTACCTGTGTTGCTAGTTCTTTGATCTTACACTTGCCTAATAAATTCCTTTGGATGAATAGAAGTTTGAGATACTGAGAACTCTCTAGGTGGCAGTGTTAAGCTGATAATAGCAAATTTTGAAAATCTACCAGTTAGTTTTCTTTTAGAAGGTTGAATTTTAATCAGTTGTAGTTAGTACTTTTTGAAATTTATCTTTCACTTCATTTTCAGATTGATGTTACTTCTTTTGCCAAAAATTGTCATGAAGACACGTGTAACTGTAACCTTGGTGGGGACTGTGAATGTTTATGCACAAGTGTAGCAGCGTATGCGTACAAGTGTTGTCAGGAAGGGGTTTCTGTTCACTGGAGATCATCTACTATTTGTTGTAAGTATCCTCTCAGGGCATCATCATTAGGTGGGAACCTTATGAAGAGATTCATATTGTCTTATCTTAGAAGCGATACCATGGACTCATGGAAATAGAATTTCTTTAAGATGAATAAATTTTATATTCTTTTGACAATGCAGATAAATTGTAGTATAGCTAAAGGATTTATAAAAGAAACTTTGAAGTAAGTTTTTCTGTTCTGTGTTAGACTGTTATGACTGTAACATTTGAACTACAAATTATTGACATACCATCTTCAGAGATACTGTTTATGACTATTTCTCTTATGGCTATGAAATTCCACTGTTCTAATGATAAGAGACATAGTTTTAAAAACATCATTTTGAATATGCGTTCAGATTTGACTCTAAACTTTTCATTTGCTTGTGTAGATAGTAAGTCATCTGATGAACAGCTTATGATTTTAACACTTTCAGTGGACATCTATAAATTGGCAGATATATTTGCCTACCTATAAAATAATCTTAGGAAATTCAATGAATTATTACAGAGTACTCTTAAAGAATCCTCTTTGCTCAGAGAAAACTCCCAAATAATGATGTCATTCTGAGTTCTTTCACTTTGTCATTGATAAACCATATCTTGCATATATTCAGATAAGTGGTGAGATCCTTATTTAGTTTAACATTTCTTCTTTTTTCCTTTTAGCACTCGATTGTGACTATTACAATGAAGGTATGTGACATTTAAAGAATATCACTATAGTATTCTGTTAAATATATCTTCAGATTCAAAGTTCTTGAACAAGTTTGCTGGGAACAAGGTATGAAGAGTTCATAATTTGGCATACAGTTAACCCTTGAACAAGGAGGGGGCTAGGGGCGCCAACCCTCTGTGCAATTGAAAATCCATGTATGGCTGTATAGAGAGGAAAAGATGATTTTCAGGCGAAGAGGATACAGTCTGAAGGTAGGAAGTTGGGAACGTATACATTTAGGGAATGGCAAGTGAGCCAGGAAGGATTAGAGACGTAAGAAGGAAACTGAGGTAGAGCTGAGTCCCCTGGGCTGAGTCACAGGACAGTTTCCAGGACTTTCTGAATGGAGATTTAGTGGTCTTCTAATAACGCACTACCTTTGCTGGGAACCAAAAGCTATAGTGTGGTTGTCATTAACTGCAGCTGAAGTCAGATCTGGATTAGAGTCCACTCTCTGTCACGTATAAACATTGTGAACCTGGTTAAGTCCTTTAAGTTTAATTATTTTGTTTATTTCTATGTTTGTTGTGAGCTTAGATGAGACACTGTATGTTACCTATACTGCTGGAACAAAATAAAGCCTTATTAAATGGTGCTGTTATGATAACTAAAAAAAAAAAAAAAGAAAATCCACGTATGGTTTATAGTCACGCTGTGTATCTGCAATTCTGCATCTTCAGATTCAACCAACCATGGATTGTGTACTACTGTAGTATTTACTCTTGAAACAAATCTGCGTCTAAGTGGACTTGCACAGTTCAAACCCATGTTGTTCAAGTGCCAACTGTATGACTCAATGAAAGCCATTGCCTTCTAAAATGTATCTAAATTTCTAAGTATTTGTGCTAAAATTTATTCCCTGTAAAATAAAAGTGTTGTAACTAAGTTCTCAGCACCTAGGAGGCTCTCAGTAATTTTTGAATAACATGAATGAATGAATGAGTAAAGCTAGCTAATTTTTTAGGTTAAAAGGATGAAAGATATATACCAAATGTATACCTTTTACCATTATGAATAAATATGGACATTATTCATACTTTTATTATGTTGTGGAAATCAAAGAAACAAACTATAATATAAGAATTTATTTAGCCATCATTTTAGGCGAAATAATTATTTATATCTTATCAGAATGAGAACTTACTGATTTAGTAATAATGAAAATCTCCTGTCTCCCAAGCATTCAGATTTGCAATGGGAAGTCTAAGAGGAGGTGCTGCCTAAACTAAGGCATAGATGTAAGAGACAGAGAATTATATCCTCATTGAAAATGCCAGACATTAGCGGAATTGAAGCCTGCTTTTTGTCAAACCTATTTAATGAGGAAGGCATAGCCACTTAAACCTAATTCAGACGAATAAGATGATCCAGGGAAGTGTCCACTTTGACGGTAACTGGACAAAAACCCATGATGAGTAGGTTAGAGTAATAGTTATAGGAAAGCTGATCCATTAAAGAAAAAAACCAAACAACCAATGCAAAGTAATTTCCATGACTTATTGAGCCAGGAAGAAATCTGTCAGCTGTAAAAGTACAAAGAAAGCCAGAAAATTTTAGTAAAATAGAGATGATGAATTAAAAAGGAAATGGACATTTTAGTCTTTGGTTGTTTCTGTTATATCTTTGGAAGTTTGAAGAGGAAAAAAATCCCACATTAAAAAAATTCTGTGTTTGTTAAAGAAAATCTAAACCAAACATATTTCCCGCACCATACCCACTCCACATCAATCCTTTGGATTCCATGCTTAAGATGAGACTGATTGCCTAATATTAAGTACCTAATAATAAAAATAGCTTTTGTTGTGTCAACTATACCTATATCATATAATTTAAGCTTCAAAATATGCCTGAAAGACATAACATTATTATTATCATTATTAACACTTACAAAGGAGGACATTGAGGCATAGGTGAATTAAATAACTTGGTCAAAGTCGTTTAGCTAAAATGTGGTAAATGGATTTATAAACAATCTAAGTTCAGAACCCACGAGCTTGATCTCCATGCTACACTGCCTAGTTATGGTTAGCACATCCTAGTCTAGGAATGATCACCGCACATCGTTATCATATGCTCTACACAACGTACACAGACAGCAAGTTGAGAAAACGCTCCAATAACTTCCTCGCTTAAGAATTCCTTCCTCACACAGTTCTGCTGTGAAAATCTCCATCTGTGCCTTTGTACTTTCTGGCGTTCCTTCTGCAGGCCCTTGGAAACAGAAGCAGAATTTTCTATGAATATTGAATTTCTACCTCTTGCTGCTTGGTACATTTTGCTTTTTGTCAATAAGTCTGCTGCACTTCTACTGATGGTTTGTTTCCCTAATGTGTTACAAGATTCTTCAAACCAGTTCTTCTAGTTTCATTTGTAATACTGTATTGGTAGTATTCAGAGGGTGAACACGGGGCGTTCAGCCTTCATGAGACCCACGAAAGACAGAGATTCTGTTTCCTATGATCAAAGTAATAGGGAACAGAGTCAACCTGCCAAGGAGAGGAAGAGTTGTGAAAGTAACGTGATCAAGGTAGATAATTGAACGGGAATAAAGAATTGTGGAAGTTGTTGATAGTAATAAAAAGAAAAAAGTTTTAAATGAGCATTCTTAATTTGTTTCATCTCAAATAATTTCACAACTATTGTAAACTTACCTAGTCTTCTTTGGACATTCATAGCTGGCATTTTTCTCTGGACACTATGTTATTAAATGACTTAAATTATTCAAAGCAAATGCAGAGATAAATGATTGTGATTCTGTAGGAGGAAAAAAATTTTTAAAGTAGGAAAATTCAGAGGTTACTACTGAGATAAGTTCAATAATCCTTCACACAATGACTGTCTCTACTATCTTCATTTTTATGGCATTTGCTAAAATTATAAAGGTTCTATTGCTGTAGGGAGTTAAGACTTCAAGATCCTGCTAAAAATTGCTGTTCAAGTTTTAAGTTCAGAGTGATTTATTAGATCAGATATTCTTAATACTGTGCTTAAATAATAACTACAGGAAATGATTGCTTTTAGTAGACAGTGAAATTATAATTCTCCCTGCAGAAAATTAATGATAAAGGCAGTGACTTTTGTCCCTCAATTGCTAGTGAAAATGCAGGAAAACAATTCAGACACAAGATATCCATCGACTGGGAATCAATTCAGGAGCTTTCGATTTTTATACAAATGGATTTCTCAGATGAAGTTGTCTCTTCAGGTTGCTGTAGGAAGGTACTTGTGCAGTAGGGAGAGAATATTTTGTTTAGTGGTCTATCTCCTTTCTCCTGTTCTTCTCTTGGACATCTGTGAGGGTGCTTGAAGCCCACAAGCTGTAGTTGTATATGTCGTCTTCATTTTGAATTGAATCTCATGATTTACATGTTTATATACCTATTTGTACATTATTTACATATTCACACAAATCTAAATTGGTGTATATTTTCATCTTGGAAGTTTATGTTGCTCTTGTCTTCCCTAGAAAATGAGCTAGTAGGTGGTGGAGACTAATGATATAGTTTTCTTGGGTGTTGTAGACTTTGGCTCATAGAGAAACTGTGCAGGGTATATATTTGTAACAGTGGTGGGGAGTCCATTGCTGCCAGGCTCATAGTGAAATTCTTCACTGCATCTGCTCAGTTCCATCTTGGTGTGGGGGGCAGAGGTTTTCAAAGCTCCATGTGCACTCAGGGTGTCTGAGTCCCTCCTAAAGCTCCTTCCCCATGGCTTAGAGGTGTCCCTAGCTGCTCAGTGATGAAGTGTCTCAGCTGATGACTCAGTGGATGGGACAGCACTTGAAGATTCATCCTATAACCCCTACCTTCTCCTGTTCCTCATGATGGAAATTTTGGTTCTTGCTCTCCTTCCTGTTTGGGAGACTTTGTAACCCTCTAATCCAATTATCTTCTCCCCTTCTCTTAGGCTTGGTCTTCATCCTGAAAGGGAAAAAACCCAGGTTGTGGGTTTCTTTGAATTTTTTTCCATCCACCTTAAGAGTAGTCTGGGAAAGGAAGACTGTCCTTGAGATAAAAATTGGAGAAAAGAGGAAAAGTGAAATTCACTGAGAGCAACCAGATTGTTCTTTTCTGAAACCACCTATTGCACCTATATTAGCATTTTACGTAACCTACAACGTAAATATCTACATATATCTGTAAAAGTACACAGCTAATAATTATGTAATTTAGATAATTCAGAAGAAACCTCAAAGTTTTATAGTACCTCACTTACTTTAAAACATTAAACGTCATAGAGATTGGGTTGAAGGTAAACTGACGTTATTATCATAAAACTTAACGCATCAATTTATTTTTAATATTAGTGAATTTTAAAATTAATTTATATAGTTTTCTTTATAAGATGAAGTTTGTAGGAATACTACTTTGACTGAGTTTCAGGTTTGGTTCTACACTAAGTAGTTTTTTTACTATAGTATATATTTTTCACTTTATATGAAACCATTGAAGTATATGGAAATGATAGCATAAGTAAAGTGACATTTGACTTCTCTGTTCAGCATCATCTTATTTTCTTCTTTATAGACATACCTCACTGATGAAATTCAGTAATCCCCAAAATAGTAAAATATTGTATATCATGTCTGTGAATTCTGTGTTAATGTAATGCAACCTATTAAGGAGAGATGATTTTTAGAAGACTATCAAAATACCTTACCATTGATAGAACTAAGCTTAAGTTTATTGAGAGTAGATTAGAGTCTTGGAATATTAGAGTGAAAGGTTACCTAGACAAACATCTTCAAATAGGTGAGAAAATTTGAGGTCTAGAAAGCTTAAGTCAACCTTTTATCCATCACCACTAGGTATACATGTACATATACATATACACATACGCAGTCATGTATATATATATTCTAAACTGCATATTCTAAATATGTATATATTCCAAATCAATATAATATATTCTTTTTGAAAAGAGTTGTTATTTTGTTACTGATGAATCTTTAAATGCTCAATAATTTTCGGAGTATTTTTTGGTATTAGAATTTATTCCATTGAAATGACAGCTTGAAATGTAAAAATCCTATGCCAATTTATAATTCTCTCATTTGCATTTAACTAGGGCTTGGAGAAGGACCATATATGCTGGCAAGTTATGGGCAGACTGGCCTTATTCTGGGGGTCAATATGACCAGTAGAAACATTTTCTCTCTGCCAAGAAGTAGTATTCATGGCAATTTATTTTTTACTTTTATGATCACTCCAGGCCTTTTCAAAGATAAGGCATCATGTAAGTATAATTTCCAACTGAAAGTAAGAATTTAGTTTTCCATTGACCTTTTTTCATTTATTCATGCAGTAAATATTAATTGGGGAATCTAATATGTTTATGACATTTTTCTAGGTGCTCTAAAGGATTTGAAATAAAATAAGACACTGGTATATGAACTAGCTCTCTCTTTTGTATATAAAATCATTTCTTTGTTTATCTATTGGCATATATAGATGCAATTAGAATTGCAATTGTTTGTTGAGTTTTTGGTCCCAAATAAAGCACAGCTTCAGTTTTCATAGCATTAATCACAGAACTTAATTTGAAATTTTTGAAAAATAGTCTGCTGATAATTAACATGTGAAAGACTTTAATGCCAGATTAAAGTAAAAGAAAAAAAGTTGCGATTTAATATCAAGCAAGTTAAATTAAGACCATAAATCAAAGTCTAGATAGTCATTGAGACGGTCTGTTTTTCTTACGTGGCCTTGTCTGTCGTGGTACCTGGCACCACACTTACTGGTTTGCCCCTGTAGATCTATACTGGTCGTATCCACTTGGCACCTGTTCTGCCTGGTGGTTAGTGTCCCCTTCTGATCCATGATGTTCAGGCTACATTGTTACAATTCTTACCCTGCTTAGAACCATGCATGGTGTGTTCTATAAACTTAGGAAATATTTATTGAATGAATGAATCCGACTGAAGTTTCACTTAATTCAGAGAAATCTCCTGATTTTCCAGTTAAAATAAATTGCTCCATTCTTGTAAAAAAAAGCTCCTTTAATTCTTTTTAATCTGTGAAAACACCTATCACAGTCTAAAGTTCTAATTTATATATTAGTTATATATTTTTTCTCTTATAAAAATATCTTTTATTTTTCTTTGAATCTTCCAATGCTCAGCAGAGGGGTTTGTAAGTTTTAGGACACAATAAATGCCTTTGGAATCGTTTATTGGATTTGAGAGAGCTCTTCATTGTATGATTTACAAAAATTAATTTTTTTAATAGAAAAATCCTAGTACATTTAAATTAAGGAATTAAGACCTAAAGAAATTAAGGTTTAAGAAATTAAATCTAAAATCTCAATGAAGAAACTTATGCCATGGGTTTTATAAATATAAGGGAAACTTTTAAAGTGCATAACAAAAAAGCATGGCACTTCTCAAATGCTTTGTAGTTGTTCGTTAGCTTTCTCGTCATCTCTTGGGAAATAGACAATAATGTTGAGCAAATAGTCTTTTCTTAATGCAGTAAAATCACTTGCAAGAACATTTGCTCATTAAGAATCCAGTGATATTGAAATGCAGCACCATGTTTAAATTGATCTGTTTCTCTATTCTCGTTTTCTTTTCTACCATCCAATTTAGCCATTTGTAGATTTTGTACATTTGAAAATGTTAAAGCTTGCAAGTACAAATGTGTGTCCAATTAACTGTTCAACTATTTGTATGGAATTGTACATTCTGGGGTCCTAAGTTGATACTTCCTTCTTTCGCCCAAAGACATGATCAATTATTTTAAAAATGGAACTTATCAAAGACTGATTATTTTTGGAGCTGTCACTTTATGGATTGCATTAAAATACTATTTTTTCCTTTAGAGATCTTATAAATCATTTCTGAAATCTTTGAGATTGGCATTAACTATGTATGACAATTGTGCAGTTCTGTTTTTGTCAGCTTTATAAATGAATTTTATGATGCCAGTGCTGATGATCTGCCTTCTCCAGAGAACCCAGGGAGTTGTCAAACACTGCTCTGTTTTACAGCATTGGCACTTGTTTCCTTGGAATCTGCTGAAAGGCCAAACTACTTTCTCTATGTCCATGATGATGACACTCTTATTCTGAAACTGTGGGAGGTGAATTCAGCCTTTCGTCGGAGAGCCACATTTTTTCACCATCAGGGCCTCTGGATTCCTGGTTACAGTGCTTTTGAGTTATGCAGCAAGAAAGGCTTTTTCATCATATTGACAGATTCTAGTGCCAAAGCATCAAAATATGATGATTCTGAAGAATTTAAACATTTAAGTAGCTTCAGCATAGAAGGTATGTTTCCTGAGATCTTCAAATACAGATTAAGTAGATAACTTAAATAATGACAGAATATTTATTAGGTTTTAATTTAAAAATCATTTTTAATTAGTTGCATGACCTTAGTAAGTTTCTTAACCTCTCTGCCTCTCAGTTTATGCATCTGTAAAATGGGAGAAATAATAATACCTACTTCATAGGGTTATAGTATCACATAAGTTAATGTGGTAAATTGTTTAGAATAGCCTTAAATGATGTTATTTTTATGATTGCCTCAATGATTACTTTCAGTGCTGTCTGGGCTTTGGAAACAGAACTTACCCATGTCTCCTTGTTGTCTAGTTTTGTATCTACCTTTTCCTTCATTAGAAGGCAACTTCTCATATAGTTTGATTCTTAATGATAAAGACAATGTGTTTATCTCTGTTCTTTGAATACTACGGAGTCTGGTTCCACTGACCTCTAGAAGATTTTTCTGGTTCAGCAGAATCCTGGTATTATTTCTAGAGATCCTTGCTGTTCTATAGCTATTGAATTTTCTAAATTTCAGAGAGGAATCCTCACTGCCTTATCCAGTGTTTAAAAGTCATGCTTTATTTTCAAAACCTAAGAGCTCGATATCTGCCTTGGGTCTCCCAAACAAATTTTTTTCATTCTAACAGACTCTTCTAAGTCAGTCTAAGAGAGCTAATCATTTGCCTTTTTTTGTTGTGGATACATTTCTATAAATCTCTTTGGATTTTAGAAAATTCAAACTAAGCTTCAAATTTTTGCCTATTGAATGGGGCTCCTGGACTCATGAGAAAAAGAGTCACTGACATGGCTATACAACATGCTATAGAGTGAGCGTGATATTTTTACTTGAATTTACTTAAAAGTTGAATTTTGCAAGCCTTTATTTCCTCTCCAATACACAAATCTGCTGCATTAGAACCAGACCCAGTGGCCTTACCTGAGCTTTGGACAGCTGCAGCCAATGGCATCATCAAAATCTCAGAAACTCATCTTTGTGGGCTTCCCAAACCTAGGATACACTAGGGTTTTATTCTAGTCTTGGAACCAACCCTCTCTCATGCCTCATGATCCTAGTAACCCAGGTCTAATGAGTATTTTAATATTTAGATGCATAGATGCCTTCCAGAAAGCCTTATTTTCCTTCTCATACCTTGGAATTGAATTCCATATCTGAAGTCCAAGAAACATAACCTGCTTCCTGAACTTTCTCCCTTATGGAGCTGTCTCCTTCAGAGAGAGTTCTGGACTGCTGCAGAAGGACTGGTCTATGATGTGGGAAGGGGAAAATATTAGCAGAGTGTGCAGGAGAAAAATCTTCAGTCAAGGAAGGTTTTTCTAGCTACAAGCATGTATTATTAAAACCTATTCATTCATTTTTGTCATTAGATAATACTTACCGTGTACAAGGCAATGAGCTAAATTCTATGAGAAGAACAAAGATGGAGTGTTTTCCTTACGTCTGATGTCAGGCAATAAATATCTTTGGTCTTGTCATTTTTCCAGTTGTTTGAATTTGGCAAGTCACTTGGCTCCTCTCAGCCTCAATTCCTTCATTTATAAAATGGAGGTGATACCCACTCAACAGGATTGTTGCAAGGATAAAATAAAATTATGGACAAAAAATTATTTTGCAAAAAATAAAATTCCAAACAAGTGTATGCTATTATCATGATACATAGATCAATGAACACCCACTAAACATAAAGAAAGGAAGAAGATTTAGAATTTTCCTTGGCCTCCTGCACCTCTTGCTTTTTTAAATGTTTGGAAGATAAACTAACATTTTGATATTCAACCTGAGTATGAAATGCTTTGATCAGCAAGCAATTACAATGCTTTTTATTCCCCATAGGCCCTGTCTTTTCCACAGCATTATAATCAAAGAAAGGTCAAACCCTAAAGGTTTACTATCATAAATCATTATTTTTCAAGCTGTCCATTTTTGTACACAATCTAAATTTCATTTTTCCTCAGAAATCCAGGCAGCAGTGCCTTACAGGAGGATGTGTGAATGGAGATATGAACCTTGTGCCACTCCCTGTTTTAAAACGTGTAGTGACCCTGCAGCTCTAGCATGTAAATTTCTTCCACCGTAAGTCATGTTTAACCATTCATGAACAGATTCTAGCATTAGTAGATTCTGCTGTCAGTGATTTTTTTTTCTTAGATTAAAAAAATTCTTAACAATAATTTGTTCTAGATACTCATTCATGAATTTATTTTGTTTTATTCAAGCAGTAGTTATTGAGGGTCTGCTATATGCCAGCAATTCTTCTAGCTGTTAGGGATACAGTATTGAACAAAGTATTTACCTTTCCGCAGCTTAAACATTTTGTTGCATTGAGGCAGAGAATAAAAAATAAAAATGTAAATCTATAATGCAATATATTGTTAGATGGACTTATGTATTCTGGAGAAAAATAAAGGAAGGTAAGGAAGCATAAGGCAGGTGTGTGTGTGTTTGCTCATTAATGTAGGGTGGTCAGGGAAGAATAGGCTGACAAGGTGACATCTAGTAAGAGATGTGAAGGAAGTGAGGGAACTAGCCATGTGGATATCTGGGGAAAGAGCCTTTCAATCTGAGAAAAGTGTAAAGGTCCTGAGATGGGAATGTGTTTTGTGTGCTTGAGGATGAGCAAGGAGGCCAGTTAATTGGAGCAGAGTGAACAAAATTGAGAGGTAGGAGAAGAGAGCAGAGAATCATAGTGGTGGGTGAATCGTATAGGGCCTTGTAGCCTGTTGTGAGGACTCTTTTTTTTTTTTTTTTTTTGTGGTACGCGGGCCTCTCACTGTTGTGGCCTCTCCCGTCGCGGAGCACAGGCTCCGGACGCGCAGGCTCAGTGGCCATGGCTCACGGGCCCAGCCGCTCAGCGGCATGTGAGATCTTCCCAGACCGGGGCATGAACTCGTGTCCCCTGAATCGGCAGACAGACTCTCACCACTGCACCACCAGGGAAGCCCTGAGGACTCTTTTTCTCTGAGTAACATCCTGGTGTATTTTGGGCAGAGGAGTGACAGGATCTTTTAAAATGTTTACACTGGCTATTGCACTGACTTTTGGTGAGGGGAAGAACAAGGGCAGAACTGGGCAGTAATACAGACATGAAGGGGATTTGACTAGGTTGGTAGCCCTGGTGGTTATGTGGAAAGTGAACAGATTCTGGATATATTTTGAACTTAGGGCCATAAGGGATGCTGATAGAGTCAAGGTCAGTTATGAGAGAAAGAGGAGTTAAGGACTCCAGTTCAGGTCTCAGCATTTTGTAGGTTTCAGAATCATATGAAATCACCATTTTTGTGGTCAAAACTGGTCAAATATCAACAAACTCGAATGATTTCAATTTAACGGAAGGGCTGAGTTGCCATTTACTAAGATAAGGAAGATGTTAGGAGGAGCAGTTTGGAGGAAAAGCCAGGAATTTGGTTCTGAGGATTTTAAATTTCAAACTGAAAATTGTTCGTTGGATTTGGTGATCTGGAGAATAGGAAGAGGCAAAATGGAGATAAGCAATGTAACAACTTTTTTTTTTTTTAAGGAGTTTTGTTGTAAAGGAGAACAGAGAAATGCAACAGTAGTAGGAGGGAATATTTTTAAAAGAATCATTTTCTATTAGTCATTTATGAGCTTCTGCTCTACAACAAACACTGGCACTAGAAAAGGTTCTGACATATGAGTAAATGAGATGTAGCCCTTATTTCAAGGAGCTCACAGTCTTTAGGAAGAAGACAGGAACAATAGCAAATAATTGACAATACAGGGGAAAGAGGGCTAGAGGAATAACCACCACAACAACTAGCACATTGAAGTATTTACAGCATGACACATGCTGTGCTAAGTGCTGTACAATTGGTAATCTCATTATTCCCATTTTCAGAAGAGAAAACAAACCGAGGCACAGAGAAGTTAAGCAACTTGCCTCAGACCACACAGTTTGCAGGCAGCAGAGCCAGAGTTTGAACAACTACATCCTGTTGGGTAACAGGTGCTATGGGAACAGAGAGAAGGAAATGATATTTCTGTTTATTTTCTTAAAAATAAAAACAACCAGTTCTTTCTGAAAAGAAGTCTTCACCATTCACTTGGACCTCCCACATTCACAAACCTATTTCCTGTCTCTTCTGGGAGCCATCGGGAGGAGGGGAAATAACAGGGGCCCCATAGGAAGGAGAGCACGTGGGGGAGGAAGGAAGAAAGAGAGAGGGGCAAGGCCAGCCCTGGCACTGGGGAGGAAATGGAGCTATATTTTGAAGGGGCATTTGGCTAGTTTATTTCTTGTGGCATACCCAGTCTCCAGGGTGGTTGAACCCAGATCCTCAGTGCTTCCATTGTTTGGTCTGTAGCTCCCCCGAAGTTTCTTTTTTGGTATAGTTAGAACGCAGAGAAGAGACCCGGCATGAAACTTCACCCCTGCCAAACTGTTTCTCATCTCTGTCTTCACCACTACTTCTTTCTACTTCTTCCGGTTCCCTGGGCTGAGGCACCTCATTATGGCTCCCCCTGGTACTTGCCGTCCTGAGGGGAGACTCAAGTACTGAGTTGGCGTGTCAACATAGCCCTGCACGCCTCCTTCAAGTCCCCAGCAGAACCACCCTGCTTGTTCTAGATGATTTCAGTTTCTGGCACATAGCAAGTGTTGAAAATAAAAATATCTAGTGGAAATGAGAACTTTTATGAGAAAAGATGCCAACTAGCATACCACAGAGCCCATATGTAAGCAGAGCTATCCCTATTACATAATATACCTATTATAAGAACTGTTCTACATCTGAGGCATATTTATCAGTCAGAAGTTGACTAGATTACCAGTTGTATGACAAAATAAAGAGGACCCTGCTGTGTGCAACCGTGATGACATTTTAAAGGAACAAGTTACTGGGTTTTGGAAGATGATTTTAAAACGATAGCTGTGGTTTTGACTTGCATAAAGCAACTGCAGAATAATTGAGTTGCATAAAAAATGATGTTTATTTAATGTGAGGATAATCAACCGGCCCTAGTATTTTCAGTAATCTAGTAACTTTTTCTGTTTTGCTTGACAGAGTTTAGAGTAGGATAGGAATATCATATACTGGTTAAAATTTTATTATTTAAGTTCACTTTATGAAATAAATAATTGGTCTTATAAGCTGAGCTGTTAATGTTTTTTAAAAAAATTTGTGAAGGAAGTATCCAAGAGATGGCCAAAGGGTCTCTGTTAAAAAGAGAAATTAGCTTTTCTTGGTTTTGGATTTCCTTCCATGAAAGAGTGCCCTCTGGTGGCAACACGTGCCCCTAGTGTCAAGTGAATTGGAAAGGGGCTGTATTTTTGGTCCAAATCTTTTACTTTATAGATAAGGCAAATGGAAATGTTTTAAAATATTAAAAATAGTATCATAGCCTGCTCGTGTATTTGAGAGGCAGATAAGCAAGCCTTTTTTAAACTATATGTACAGTAATTCTCTCTAGTAGGTATGAATCTAATAATTGGTTGTACATGAAGGATATATTTCTTTTGCATCAGAATAAATTGGACTCTGAGGAAGAGAAGGAAGACTTTACCTCAGTCATTATCTTGGCTTCATTCCCTTAGAGGATAAGCATTCAGGATGGTCCTGCCTGTTTTTGGTCCCCGATTCCCAAGCCCATGCTTCTTGAAATGTGGGCCTCCTGATTTCATGTGCCACACACAAGACCAGACGTTTTGGGGCTTCAAATTCAGTCTCCTTAGGCTCATACACAACGACCTTCTCCCAGAGCACGGCCACTATTTTGGGCACAGGCCTTGAGGCTCTTGAGAACTGCAGCCTCTGCCATCCCCCTTCCCTGTTCTCAGAGAAGAGCAACCATGTCCCACCTCCATCTCTGCCACCCAGAGATTTCTAACTACTTTTCAATGACTTCAGGGCTTAATAATAAGCAGGGAGAGCCCCTGAACATTCTGTTTTTGTTCTACCAACATCCTTATGGATATTCAAAGAGTGTGTCTCTCTGCTTATATGTTGGGGAGTATAGGAAAGTAACGATATGATGAACATAGAGTAAAATCACAATTATAGAACATGGCCTTAGTGTGTCCCAAACATAAGTGTATGTTTTGAAAATTCTGTGTTCAGATTCTGCCTCAATCATGAATATTTCTTTATCATCCACTAGCTTGTGATTTCATACAATGAGGTATGATGGAATAACAGCAAGCAGAGCACTGCTTAGTGCTTGACAAGGAGAATAGAAGAATTTTAGGAAAACTGTATCTTAGTTTCCTATATTAAATGTAATATATTTTTGTATTAAAATTTTTTCTTACTTTAATTTTTTTTTATCTAAAGGGTTGAAGGATGCTTGCCCTACTGCCCTAAAACTATGATCCTTGATGAAGTCACTCTCAAATGTGTTTACCCAGAAGACTGTAAGTGTGAACCTTACTTCACTTATTCTGAAAAGTAAAATACTTGAATATTTTTTATATGATGGCAAGTGACTATAAACAGAAGTTTTGGACAGACAATAAACCTTCATGAGATTCTTATTCATTGTCCTTTTCAAAGTTTTTGGATTCTGAATTACTTTCTAAACCATGTGAGTCTTTGCTCTCACATTCCTTCTGCAACCTCTCTCCCAAAGTATTTTCCTTAAAGCTAAACATCCTTATATGAACTATGTGGGCTTCACTTTAAGCAAAACAGATTAAAGAAGAGTATCTTTGATTCTTTGTAGGCATACCTCTGATTCCCACAGAACCAGCATTAATTTCTCCAGGTAAGCCATCTCTACCCATGTTTACAGGTATCGTTACAACTTTAGACACTAAACTTAGCATCATGTAATTTAAATCTTGGCACTCCTAAACAGCTACTGGTGTTAGTACTATCCCATCCATGAGAGAACCCAGCAGTCACTTTGGTCTCACTAAGTAGCTGTTCACTGGATTAACAAGCCACATTTTCAGAATGGCTTCTACATTTGGTCCACCTCTGTCCCATTTCAGTTAGTATAGATAATAAGAACTTCCCTCACGTTTTTGCCTAGAATTTAGCTTTTGCTAAATCCTGATTAAATTTTCACAGTGACTAAGTTGACGCTGAAGAGACTTTAAGGCAAATGAAGTCATCCTTTAAGCACTTTTATTCTCATTCCTGTGTTCTCTCACAGCCTCTGGAGGAGGCATTCTGGGCTCAAACCCTCACTTCGCTCCCTCACTGTGAAAATTGCCTCAGGAAAGGATTGAATAAATCCACTCACAGTGAGGCTTGACAAACCTAATGTATTATATCTCCTGGGGTTATAATTTAGAAAAATTCAGATATTTATTCTTTAAATATGTTTGACAAGCTTTCATTGAGTGTCAACACTGCCAGGTACTGTCCTGACACTGGGGGTGGGGAGCGGGGAGGAAGGGAGAATGGTGAACAAGTCACAGCTCCAACACTGAAACAGCGAATAGTCCATAGGCTGTTGTGATATTACGGTAGGAGTAAGTCCAAGCGGTAAGCAGGAGGGGTCTTATTCTGGACGTGTGGTCTCAGTTGGCTAACAGAAGGTCAGAGGTGGATAGCTAGAAGGAGGAAGTGTGTGCACGTGCAAAGGCCTGCAGCCGAGAGGGAACCCGTCACACAGAGGGGCTTCAAGCAGGTCATCGTACCTTGAGAGTGTGGTGTGGGGGAATTGTGCCAAGAGGTGGTCTGGAAGAGATGTTTAGAGGCCAGATCACAAACGGCCCATGAGGAAAATTGTTGGGTTTGTGTTTTTTTCTGAGGGCCATGGCGAATCACTGGAGGATTTTAATAAGTCCTGTGACATCTTCCAAATAATAGTCTCGCTACAATCATCGCTATTACTACTATTTTTTTTAAATTATGATATTTATTATTTTATTTTTATTTTTATTTTTTTCACACACACACACTGTATTTTATTTTTACAAGAGATAAATAAACTGACACCAAGCATTGTAAATGCATGACCACAACAAAAGCAACAATGATTGCAATTACCAAACACGAAACACGCTCATACTATATCATAATATTGACATTCAGTCCAGTAATCATCCACTGTAACAGCTCCTTTACTTTGCAGTGAAAATTGATTTGTATAGTTTTTGTCTCTGAGTCCTTGTGGGATTTTTTTTTTTTATTCAAACAGAAAGTCACAAAGATTATAATCATCCTCACCAGTTCACTCAGTCCCATGTAATTAATTTTTTTTCATTTTGATCTTTTGTTAGCACTTTTATGAATTCATCAGTTTTCCATGAGAGTTCTGAAAATGCTTATTCCTTCAGTTCAGCAGTATAGTCAGTTACCAGAAACCTGTACTTGTCAGAGTCTTTTCCATGAATTCCTTGAAGATGAAACCCTTTTATAGGAACATTTTTGCAAAAGCATCAGAGTGCACCCAGAACTGTCTGTAAATGACAAAAGACTTAAAAATGACCACGGTTAAAGATGTGATGAAAGTTCATAATAATGCAGTTGACAAGGAAATTTAGTTATTTCTGAGATATACATTTTAAAGTAATAACTAGAATTATGACATAACATTATACCAGAACATATAAGATTTTTAGAAATTTCATGTAATGTCTGAATCATTTATATTAACATATTTCCATACAAATAACCCAAAGAAAGTTTAGTATTAGTTGTTTTTCTTTTTGTTTGTTTGTTTTTTTATACAGCAGGTTCTTATTATTCATCAATCTTTTTTTTTTGTGGCACACGGGCCTCTCACTGTTGTGGCCTCTCCCGTTGTGGAGCACAGGCTCTGGACGCGCAGGCTCAGCAGCCATGGCTCACGGGCCCAGCCGCTCCGTGGCATGTGGGATCTTCCCGGACCGGGGCACGAACCCGTGTCCCCTGCATCGGCGGGCGGACTCTCAACCACTGCGCCACCAGGGAAGCCCTGCATGTGTCTTTTTGAATTATGGTTTTCGCTGGGTATATGCCCAGTAGTGGGATTGCTGGATCATATGGTAATTCTATTTTTAGTTTTTTCAGGAACCTCCATACTGTTCTCCATAGTGGCTGTATCAGTTTACATTCCCACCAACAGTGCAAGAGGGTTCCCTTTTCTCCACACCCTCTCCAGCATTTGTTGTTTGTAGATTTTCTGATGATGCCCATTCTAACTGGTGTGAGGTGATACCTCATTGTAGTTTTGATTTGAATTTCTCTAATAATTAGTGATGTTGAGCAGCTTTTCATGTGCTTCTTGGCCATCCGTATGTCTTCTTTGGAGAAATGTCTATTTAGATCTTCTGCCCATTTTTTGATTGGGTTGTTTGTTTCTTTAATATTGAGCTGCATGAGCTGTTTATATATTTTGGAGATTACTTCTTTGTCCATTGATTCATTGCAAATATTTTCTCCCATTCTGAGGGTTGTCTTTTCATCTTGTTTATGGTTTACTTTGCTGTGCCAAAGCTTTAAAGTTTCATTAGGTCCCATTTGTTTATTTTTGTTTTTATTTCCATTACTCTAGGAGGTGGGTCAAAAAAGATCTTGCTGTGATTTATTTCAGTGTTCTTCCTTTGTTTTCCTCTAAGTGTTTTATTGTGTCTGGTCTTACATTTAGGTCTCAAATCCATTTTGAGTTTATTTCTGTGTATGGTGTTAGGGAGTGTTCTAATTTCATTCCTTTTTTTAAAAAAAATAATTTATTTATTTTATTTATTTTTGGCTGCGTTGGGTCTTCGTTGGTGTGTGCGGGCCTTCTCTAGTTGTGGAGAGTGTGGGCTAGTCTTAGTTGCAGTGTGCATGCTTACTGTGGTGGCTTCTCTTGTTGTGGATCATGGGCTCCAGGCTCACGGGCTTCAGTAGTTGTGGCACATGGGCTCAGCAGTCGTGGCACACGGGCCCAGCTGCTCCACGGCATGTGGGATCTTCCCGGACCAGGGCTCAAACCTGTGTCTCCTGCACCAGCAGGCAGATTCTTAACCACTGCGCCACCAGGGAAGCCACTCTAATGTCATTCTTTTACATGTAGCTGTCCAGTGTTCCCAACACCACTTATTGAAGAGACTGTCTTTTCTTCATTGTATATCCTTGCCTCCTTTGTCATAGATTAGTTGACCATAGGTGCGTGGGTTTATCTCTGGGATTTCTATCTTGTTCCATTGATCTATGTTTCTGTTTTTGTGACAGTACCATATTGTCTTGATTACTGTAGCTTTGTAGTAGAGTTTGAAGTCAGGGAGTCTGATTCCTCCAGCTCTGTTTTTTTCCCTCAAGATTGCTTTGGCTATTTGGGGTCTTTTGTGTCTCCATACAAATTTTAAGATGATTTGTTCTAGTTCTGTAAAAAATGCCATTGGTAATTTGATAGGGATTGCATTGAATCTGTAGATTGCTTTGGGTACTATAGTCATTTTCACAATATTGATTCTTCCAATCCAAGAACATGGTATATCTCTCCATCTGTTGGTATCATCTTTAATATCTTTCATCAGTGTCTTATAGTTTTCTGCATACAGGTCTTTTGTCTCCCTAGGTAGGTTTATTCCTAGGTATTTTATTCTTTTTGTTGCAATGGTAAATGGGAGTGTTTCCATAATTTCTCTTTCAGATTTTTCATCATTAGTGTCTAGGAATGCAAGAGATTTCTGTGCATTAATTTTGTATCCTGCAACTTTACCAAATTCATTGATTAGCTCTAGTAGTTTTCTGGTGGCATTTTTAGGATTCTCTATGTATAGTATCATGTCATCTGCAAACAGTGACAGTTTTACTTCTTCTTTTCCAATTTGTATTCCTTTTATTTCTTTTTGTCTCTGATTGCTGTGGCTAGGACTTCCAAAGCTATGTTGAATAATAGTGGTGAGAGTGGACATCCTTGTCTCGTTCCTGATCTTAGAGGAAATGCTTTCAGGTTTTCACCATTGAGAATGATGTTTGCTGTGGGTTTGTTGTAAATGGCCTTTATTATGTTGAGGTAGGTTCCCTCTATGCCCACTTTCTGGAGAGTTTTTATCATAAATGGGTATTGAATTTTGTCAAAAGCTTTTTCTGCATCTACTGAGATGATCATATGGTTTTTTTTTTTGCGGTACACGGGCCTTTCACTGTTTGGGCCTCTCCCGTTGCGGAGCACAGGCTTCGGACGCACAGGCTCAGCGGCCATGGCTCACGGGCCTAGCTGCTCCGCAGCATGTGGAATCTTCCCAGATTGGGGCACGAACCCATGTCCCCTGCAACGGCAGTGGACTCTCAACCAGTACGCCACCAGGGAAGCCC
Organism: Delphinapterus leucas; assembly: GCF_059928025.1. NCBI lineage: Eukaryota > Metazoa > Chordata > Mammalia > Artiodactyla > Monodontidae > Delphinapterus > Delphinapterus leucas. The sequence goes on from NC_143139.1 coordinate 64,363,897, forward strand.
GATCATATGGTTTTTATTCTTCAATTTGTTAAAATAGTGCATCGCATTGATTGATTTGTGTATATTGAAGAATCCTTGCATCCCTGGGATAAATCCCACTTGATCGTGGTGTATGATCCTTTTAATGTGTTGTTGGATTCTGTTTGCTAGTATTTTGTTGAGGATTTTTGCATCTATATTCATCAGTGATATTGGTCTGTAATTTTCTGTTTTTGTAGTATCTTTGTCTGGTTTTGGTATCAGGGTGATGGTGGCCTCGTAGATTGAGTTTGGGGGTGTTCCTTCCTCTGCAATTTTTTGGAAGAGTTTGAGAAGGATGGGTGTTAGCTCTTCTCTAAATGTTTGATAGAATTCACCTGTGAAGCCATCTGGTCCTGGACTTTTGTTTGTTGGAAGATTTTTAATCACAGTTTCAATTTCATTACTTGTGATTGGGCTGTTCATAGTTTCTATTTCTTCCTGATTCAGTCTGGGAAGGTTATACCTTTCTAAGAATTTGTCCATTTCTTCCAGGTTGTCCATTTTATTGGCATAGAGTTGCTTGTAGTAGTCTCTTAGGATGCTTTGTATTTCTGCGGTGTCTGTTGTAACTTTTCCTTTTTCATTTCTAATTTTATTGATTTGAGTCCTCTCCCTGTTTTTCTTGATGAGTCTGGCTAATGGTTTATCAATTTTGTTTACCTTCTCAAAGAACCAGCTTTTAGTTTTATTGATCTTTGCTCTTGTTTTCTTTTATTTCATTTATTTCTGCTCTGATCTTTATGATTTCTTTCCTTCTGCTAACTTTGGGTTTTTTTGTTCTTCTTTCTCTAGTTCCTTTAGGTGTAAGGTTAGATTGTTTACTTGAGATTTTTCTTGTTTCTTGAGGTAGGCTTTTATAGCTATAAACTTCCCTCTTAGAACTGCTTTTGCTGCATCCCATAGGTTTTGGATCCTCGTGTTTTCATTGTCATTTGTCTCTAGGTATTTTTTGATTTCCTCTTTGATTTCTTCAGTGATCTCTTGGTTATTTAGTAACGTATTGTTTAGCCTCCATGTGTTTTTGTTTTTTACGGTTTTTTCCCTGTAATTCATTTCTAATCTCATAGCGTTGTGGTCAGAAAAGATGCTTGATATGATTTCAATTTTCTTAAATTTACTGAGGCTTGATTTGTGACCCAAGATGTGATCTATCCTGGAGGATGTTCCATGCACACATGAGAAGAAACTGTAATCTGCTGTTTTTGGATGGAATGTCCTATAAATATCAATTAAATCTATCTGACCTATTGTGTCATTTAAAGCTTGTGTTTCTTTGTTAATTTTCTGTCTGGATGATCTGTCCATTGGTGTAAGTGAGGTGTTAAATTCCCCCACTAGTATTGTGTTACTGTCGATTTCCTCTTTTATAGCTGTTAGCAGTTGCCTTATGTATTGAAGTGCTCCTATGTTGGGTGCATATATATTTATAATTGTTATATCTTCTTCTTGGATTGGTCCCTTGATCATTTTGTAGTGTCCTTCCTTGTCTCTTGTAACATTCTTTATTTTAAAGTCTATTTTATCTGATATGAGTATAACTACTCCAGCTTTCTTTTGATTTCCATTTGCATGGCATATCTTTTTCCATCCCCTCACTTTCAGTCTGTATGTGTCCCTAGGTCTGAAGTGGGTCTCTTGTAGACAGCATATATATATGGGTCTTGTTTTTGTATCCATTCAGCAAGACTGTGTCTTTTAGTTGGAGCATTTAATCCATTCACATTTAAGGTAATTATCAATATGTATGTTCCTAATACCATTTTCTTAATTTTGGGGGGGGGTTTGTTTTTGTAGGTCCTTTTCTTCTCTTGTGTTTCCCACTTAGAGAAATTCCTTTAGCATTTGTTGTAGAGCTGGTTTGGTGGTGCTGAATTCTCTTAGCTTTTGCTTGTCTGTAAAGCTTTTGATTTCTCCATCGAATCTGAATGAGATCCTTGCCGGGTAGAGTATATCATGCCACTGTATATCATGCCAGGCTGCAGGATTGTAGTTCTTCTTGCTTCTGCTATCTGCCCTCTTGTGGATGAGGCTATCTAAGAGGCTTGATGGGAGGGACTGGTGGTGGGTAGAGCTGACTGTTGCTGTGGTGGGCAGAGCTCAGTAAAACTTTAATCCGCTTGTCTGCTGATGGGTGGGGCTGGGTTCCCCCTCTGTTGGTTGTTTGGCCTGAGGCAACCCAACGCTGGAACCTACCTGGGCTCTTTGTTGGGGCTAATGGGGGACTCTGGGAGGGCTCACGCCAAGGAGTACTTCCCAGAACTTCTGCTGCCAGTGTCCTTGTCCCCACATTGAACCAGAGCCACCCCCCGCCTCTGCAGGAGACCTTCCAACACTAGCAGGTAGGTGTGGTTCAGTCACCCCAGGGTCACAGCTCCTTCCCCTGGGTCCCGATGTGCACACTACTTTGTGTGTGTCCCCCAAGTGTGGAGTCTCTGTTTCTCCCAGTCCTGTCGAAGTCCTGCAATCAATTCCCACTAGGCTTCAAAGTCTGATTCTCTAGGAATTCCTCCTCCCGTTGCCGGACCCCCAGATTGGGAAGCCTGACGTGGGGCTCAGAACCTTCACTCCAGTGGGTGGACTTCTGTGGTAGAAGTGTTCTCCAGTCTGTGAGTCACCCACCCAGCAGTTATGGGATTTGATTTTGCTGTGATTGCGCCCCTCCTACAGTCTCATTGTGGCTTCTCCTTTGTCTTTGGACGTGGGGTATCTTTTCTGGTGAGTTCCAGTGTCTTCCTGTCGATGACTGTCCAGCAGCTAGTTGTGATTCTGGTGTTCTCGCAAGAGGGAGTGAGAGCATGTCCTTCTACTCCGCTGTCTTGGTTCCTCCCCAACTCATTACTCCTATTCTTAATAGCTACCATTTACTGAGTACTTACTATGTGTCAGGCATTGGAGTACGGACTTTGCATGTATCTAATCTTTATGAGAAAGCTAAGAGAGAGGTCTTATTATTAGCACTGTAGAGATGAGGAATTACTCTACTGCTGTAAAATTTTAGGCATCAGTGAATTTAGTATAGTTTAAAGCATATTTTGAGAGGGGCTTGTAGTACTTTCCCTGTGTTGTATAATCTACGGAGTGAATAAATTTAGAATAGCACTGCATGTACTAAATCTGGGACATACACTGTTAATTCCTCTAAGTACTGCTGTCTACTTTGCATTCTGTAATATCCCCCCAAATCAATAGTCATTGTATATTTTAAACATCTAAAACAATTTAAAGTACCGTGGTCACTATATTGGGGAGATAGATTTTACTCCATGACCCTCAGAAGTAAGAAAACTACCCTGTAAAATTATTTTTATTTGTAGATGATATGATCCTGTATACAGATTATTCTAAAGTATCCACTAAAACCTGTTAGCACTAATTAATGGGCAAATAGTAATACATCAACAAGCTTACAGAAAAAAAAGACCAGTGACTAAAATCAATTGTGTTTCTATGTACTAGCAATGAACAATCTAAAAATGAAATGAAGAAAGCAATTCTATTTACAGTAGCATAAAATATGTAGGAATACATTTGGCAAAAGAAGTATATGACTTGTACAATGAAAACTACAAAATGTTATTGAAGGAATTAGGAAGATCAAAATAAATGGAAAGCCATCTCATGTTCCTGGGAGACTTAATATTGCTAAAATGACAATGCTCCCAAATTTTATTTACAGATTTAATGCAATACCTATCAAAATCCCAGTTACTTCTTTGCAGAAATTGACAAAGTGACCCTACATTCATATGGAAATGCAGGGAACCTAGAATAGCCAAAATAATCTTGAAAAAGGAAAAAGTTTTAAGACCCATACTTTGCAATTTAAAACTTACTACAAAGCTATAGTTATTACGACAAGCTTGATTATTATAATTCTACCCCAAGACAGTGCTTATAACCCATTGATGATTTTAGGAAACAATGGACTACTTTATTGCTGAGATCACTCAGACCCCCAGTTATCAGAATTTTTCATGACTCTGTGCTTGCTCTGGGCTGGAACTTTGTCTCCTATTACTTTGCTCAAACATTTATGATGATGGAAATGAAGATATTTAAGTCTGTAAAAATTTCATATTCTCTAGAAGATACAACATCTAATATACCATGAACACTGTTTATAGGACCAAGCAATGGGAATTTTTATTCTACTTCATTTATTTTGTAAGTTAGAAGCCATAAAATAAGTACAAAATTAAGGTTATTTATGGAATTTATTTAACAAAAAAATAAAAGTTTTGTCTAATGTCATTGTGGTAGGCTGAATAATGGCCCTCCAAAGATGTCCATGTCTTAATGCCCAGAATTTATAAATATGGGACCTTACATGCTAAAGGGACTTTGCAGATGTGATAAAGTTAACAATTTTGAGATGGGGAAGTTATCCTGGATTATCCATGTGAGCCCAATGTAATCATAAGGGTCCTTATAAAAGAGAAGGAGGAGGGTCAGAGTCAGAGAAGGTGTCACATGTCAGATGTCAGAATCAGCAGGGAAGGAGAAAGGGAGGGAGGGAGAGAAAGAGAGAGAGAGAGAAATTGAGATTTGAAGATATTATTCTGTGGCTTTGAAGTTTGAAGAAGGGACCATGAGTCAAAGTATTCAGGCAATCCATAGTTGGAAAAGGCAAGGAAACAGATTCTTCTGTAGGGGCTCCAGAAGGAGTACAGCCCTTGCTGATATCTTGATTTTAGGACTTCGGACTTCCAGAACCACAAGATAATAATTTGGTGATGTTTCAAAACACTAAATTTGTAATAATTTGTTTACAGCAGTTATAGGAAACTAATATAGTCATTTTTAGATGGTATCAACAATGGACACTGCAGTTACAGCTAGACAAAATTTCAGCCATTCATTTTCACTCTTCTACAGTCCTTCAGATTTTGAATATTTTAGAGATACCTTTAGTACTAACAAAAAGCTTTGGAAGAACTCTTACAAATGTGTTTACCAGTTGTGTTTTCCCTTTCCATGGGTAACTCCTTCGCCACACCCAACTGGGGTCTCCAATGATCCACAGCATCAACTATTCTGCTTGCAAGGAAAACATTTTAGAGATTCACCAGGGAAATGAATCAACCTCACTACTCATTTTAGAAATGCAACAAAATTTGTAACTCCTGAGCAATCTTTAGTGATACTATTGATATTTCTACCTGTTCAAACAATTGTGTTGACACCAACAAGGCACTGAAGATGTTTCTAGGATGGTGCTTAAAAGCCAGTGCTCTGGAATCAAAATTGCCAAGTTCGAATTCTGCCTCTGACACTTACCAGCTTACCTCTCTACAACCTTAGCCTCCTTATCTGTAAAATGACAATAATATTATTATCTACTTCACAGGGTTCTTGTTAGAATTAAATGAAATAATCTATCTAAAATTTCTTAGCATGGTCTCTATCACAAATGAATTTTATATATGATCAATACCACTCCACTAATGCAGGGGACCTCTTCATTTCCTTCAGAAATGATTACTCCATCAGACTTCACTGCGATTGACAAGCTAACACCTACGCCAGGTTTGGAATGTGAGGTATGACTGAGTAATCTCTTCAGCTATTTGTCATTTCCTTATTGTGTCTATTCATGTTTCTGTATCACTATCCAGATGCTATTAAACTTCTTTTGGTATGCTCTCTAGTCTTTCTTTGCTAAATTAAATAAGCATTACATTTTAACAATTTTATTTCCTTAACTGTCAGATATTTCTTAGTAATTAGACTCTGGTCACACTAAGAAAAACAAATAAAATGCAAATGAAGTCTTAAGGATGATTCCTTAATGGTAGTAATTGTGTGATAGTTAGGTGTAATAATAATTACGTGTGATAACTTAATACTTTTATTTATTGATTTATTAATTGGATAATTTATTAACTTAATAATAATTATGTTTCTTTAATAATTCTTTAATGATAGTAATTCTTTATAATAATAAAGAGCATATTGTGGGCTTCTCTTCGGGCATTCAAAAATATTTATTAAGCAGCTGCTATATGCCGGGCACTGTGCAAGATGACAAATACATACTAGTAAGCAAAAAAAGATAAGGTCATTGAATCCCAGAGCTAGTAATTGTCTCGGCTGAAACTTGAGAAATTATCTCCTTACTCCAAATATGCTACTTGTTCTGATAAACCAATGATTTATTCAACCAATTTTTATTTAGCACTATTTCTGGCTAGGAACTATTCAGGTACCATAAGTAAAGCAATATAAAAGCAGGCAAAAATTCCTGCTTTTATGGAGTTTACATTTTATTGGATTCTGAAACAACCAATAAGCAAAATAAATTACCAAGTTATGTAAAACGCTAGAGATTGCTGCTCAGGAGAAAAATAAAACTATTTTCAATGAAATGATCCTCACTGAACCTCACTGAGAAAGTGACTGTTACTTTAGAGCAGAAAATCTGAAGAAGTGAGAGAGTGAACCACGCAAAGAACCAGGGCAACAGCATTCCAGGCAGAGGGGCCAGCCAAGTGCAAAGGCCCTGAGCTGAGAATGTACCTAACATCTTAAAACAATAAAAGAATAGCAAGGAGTAAAATAGTATGGAGTAAAATAGTAGGAAGTAAATTAGATTATGTAATAATAGTAGGAAATAAACTAGATTATGTAAGGCCTTGTGGATGATTGTGAAGACTGTGGCTTTCATTCTAAATGACACAGGAAGAGAAAAGGGAGATTTCTGAGCAGAGGAATTATATCATCTGATCTGTTTCAGGATCATTTTAGCTGCTGTGTTGAGAGTACGGTGTAAAGAGACAATAGAACCAGTTAGGAGGCTATTGCAGGAACTTAGGCAAGAGATTGATGGTGATCTGGACCAGGTGATAGCATTGGAGATGGTGAGAAATGTCTGGGTTCTGGATCTATTCTGAAGGTAGAGGCTACAGAAATTACTGAAGAATTAGATGTGAGGTGTGAATGAAAAAGAGGCATTAAGGATTCTAAGAGTTTTGCCTTGAACAACTGAAGGATAAAGTGGGCATTAATCAGGATGGGGAAATTGTGGGAAGTGAAGGTCTGGGGTGGGTAGAGTCAGGAGTTCAGTTTTGCCACGTAAAGATTAAGATTCCTCTTAGACATCAAAAAGCTATGGGTACACAGGTCTGGTGAACACAAGTGGAGTTTAGGGTAGAGATCAAGTTAAGATGAAATTTTTGTAATTCTCAGTGGATAAAGAGTATTTAAAATTGTGGGATTAGATGAGATCACAAAGGGATTGAGTGAAGACAGGGAAGAGAGAAGGGCCACTACAACTTCAACAGGTTGAGAAACAATGACAAACATGCAAAGGATATTAACCACTGAACTAGGAGAAAATGGAGGAGATTGTAGGTGATCTGAAAGCCAAGAAAAGAAAATATTAAGGAAGATGGAGTAATAAGCTATACTAAATATGTTAACAGGTCAACTAGATGAGGTCTGAGAATTGATCATTGAATTTAGCAATGTGGAGTTCATTGGTGACCTTGTTAAAGATTCTTTCAGCAGAGTGGAAGGTATAGATTCTTTAGGTGGTTTAGGTGTTGTTTAGGCCTTTCAGTTTTCTTCTATCTCCTTCCATTTTCTGGGAGTTGATACAACTTATACACAGAAAATTTTGCAAGACTGAACTTGACTATTTGCCTACTTTTGGCTTTTAAATTGAGAAGTCCTCTCTTAATAGTCTCACTATTTAGAAAACTATTTACCCTCTCTTATTCTTGTTTTTTATCATGTATAACACTGGAATGATAGAAACTGACCCACAAAATTTAGGGAGAATTAAATGAAAAAAGCTACTTTATTAGTGCATGATATATAATAGGTGCTAAATAGATGTTAATTTTTCTTCCTCCATCCCCTGAGATGCAGTATAGAGTAGTGGTTAAGAGCACTGGTCTTCAGAGCAACAATGCCTGAATTTAAGTTCTGACTCTACTAGCTATGAAACTCAGGGCAAGTTAATTTGACCTTAAACCTGATTTTCTATCTGAGAAATAGGGAAAAATATTAGCTCCTACCTCGGAGGGTGTTTTTGTGGGAATAAAATAGACTAATTAGAACAATGTCTGGAGCGTAATAAGTGTTATATTATTTATCATTGCTATAGTTATTACTATAATTTATATAGAATGTAATTTATAAAAAAATCTACCACTTATTTATTTTTTTATTTATTTATCTAGAAGTCTGTGAGCTATATGTAAAAAGTAATTTATGATTCTATCCAGGTGCTGTCAAACTGATATCACATTTGAGTTTTAATGGAATATATGGATAATATTAAGTTGTAATTTTTTAAAAACTGACCTCAACAGAAGTCTTTATCATATACTAGCTTTATACAACATAATACGAAAGGTTGACTGCCACTGTATAAGTCTGCTTGCAAAGCACTAATCTAGACAATTTAGGACAAGACTTCAGTTTGCTCAGAAGTTGGGTATCTGGGCAATTCTGATAGTCAAATCAATATTAAGGTAAAGTTTAAATGAAGTTCATACTGAATATTTCAGAGAGGATACCTCAACAAAAAGCTGTAGTGAAATTTTAATTGTTCATCTTTCAAAAGCTTTTGTATTTAGGAAATGTACACTATAAGCAATGTGAATGGGAAACTTAAAAATTAAAACATTAGTTGAAAATGGAAAAATATGCATTAATTTTCTTTTTTATTAACAGCCTCAAGAATTTGATCCTGTTTATAATTGTACCCAATATATATGCCTTGATATGGAATGGAAGTTGTACAACTGGTCTCTTAATTGCCCAAAGGACATAGAAATGCCTGACTGTGGTTTCCGGGGAAGAGCTGTTCAAGTGAACAGAGATATTTGCTGCCCTGAGTGGGAATGTCCGTGTAAGTCTGCATTCCTTACATGGCAATGAATTTTTAATCGGGGGAGATTATTATTTTTTTTGAAGCAATCACCTCATCAAGACAAAGTTATTGTTGAACTTTCTTCATTTGATTTATGAGTTTGATTCACAGTAACTTTTAGAGTTGCTTTTTGTCAAACATAAGGAGACTAATTTAAAAGATGTTTTTAAAGGAGCAGTTATTACTGTAATACAAATAATTAGTTAATAGACTAAATCTACTCTCTACCACTTTTTAGGTCGGTGTTCCATGTTGTCAGAGCTCAGCATTATTACATTTGATGGAAATAATGCAGCATTGTATAGTATGGCTTCTTACATCTTAGTAAGAATTCCTGGAGAAGTTATAGTTGCTCATATTGAAAAATGTTCCATGAATCAGGTAAGTCATAATCTATTCTTTTGTCATTTCTTCATAAATCTAGTAGCAGAAGTATGTTGCAACATTAGGTATTCCCAGAGTAAGAAAGGACTCAACAGCTCACTGAGATTTATCTTCTGGTACTTAAAACAAAACGTGTTTCATGTGAATATATTTAGAGGCATATAGTATTAATCCAAATAATGTTTTTAAAAGTCAAGTAATGTATTTTTTTAAAATGTTTTTTCTTTCAGAATGGAAACTCATTTAAAAAGCTAGTGAGTATCTGCAAAATGTCTAGTGAATTACTTATGTTTATTGCTAAAATTATGTTTAACTACATAAAGTTTCAATTTTCTTTCAAATTAAGGCTTCCTCTGGAAGAATCTCTGCACTTTGTTTTAAGAAGTTAAATTTGACCACACCTCTACATAAAGTACTTGTCAATCGGGCAGCAAGAAAGGTAGGAACACAAAGTAAAGCATATCCTCATAATGGATGAAATTGAGAAATTACATAAGCACAGTTATTTCCAAAAAGAGGGGAAATTAAACACATCAGTGGAATTTCATTGCTATGATGTCTAATCATTCTTTTCATGGACAGTTGAAAATGTGTTTCATACTATTATATGTCTCCTACCATAACATGCCAACTGTTGCAAATGTTTCCCCCCTTTTGAGGTTAACTGAAACAGCCATGTTAAACATGCTTAAAGCTCTCTTGGATCATATGAGTGGCCAAGCTTCTTAGTGTCAGAGTTAATGTTTAGTGTTTCAGATTAGACAAAGTGGAAATGATGTGAAAGAGAGGATCATAAGGTTGCAAAGGGTAGCAGCCAAGAACACCCGAAGGAAGACTACTGAGAGAAAAACAGAGGGAAAGAGTAGTTTTGAAATGTTGACACCATTAATTCATAGCTTAAAAAAAATGAAGGAATATTTAAATTTGTTGAAATGAACTGAAGAAGAGCAATGTACCATTAAAAAGTTGGAAAGGAGCCATTTGATTTTACAGGAAAAACCTTTATCCAAAGGGATTATATTTACCAAATAGGAGTGAGTTATAAGCTGGATGCTTCACTCAGGTCTACATGGTCTCTCAAAAACATAAAAAAATAATTTATAAAGATTTTGCTCAAAATGGCTGAGATGTTATATGCTTTCTGGAAATAATTCTGTTACCACAGGCCATACATTCTAGACTGGAAACAGTGTTAAAGCAAGCCTAAAATGCAGTAAGATATCAGAAAGTTTAATTTTAAGTCAAACTTAAAATATATGAATGTGTTACTTTTTTGGACACGAGAATTTCTGTATATACCTTTGATTTTAATGAGGTTGGTATATTAACAGGAAGTGGGTGGGAAATTAAACTCAAACCTGGTCCGTGCTGTTGTTGTGAACATTTGGTTGGAAGGGCTTATTTTTGGCCTCAGCTGAACTGATGGCTGGTCATGTATTCAGTTGAAAACTTGTTAACTTAAAAAATCATTTAGTGAGTTTATGTGATAAAATGACACAGGTCCTGATCTCAAGTAACTTGCAGTTGTGTGTGGGGTGCATAAATGTCATTATCTGCCAATTAAAAGGCAGTAGGAGCTATAGTGATAGAGTGATGACCAAGATATCATGGAAACAGAGATACAGGTCATTGAAAAATGCAGTTTATAGGAGGGTCAAGTAGATATTTTTAGAGGAGGTGACACCTAAGATAAATCTTAAAGAATGAGTAGAAATTAACCAGGCAAAGAAGGCTGTTTCAGCTTGAGGGTGGCAAGAGGAGGAAGATATAAAGATGAGAAATTGGATGGTTAGTCAGATAGAACTCTGAGAAATTTACTGCTAGTTACAGCTCATGGTTCCATGTCATCATTGTTATTTAAAGCACTGTTTTCAAAGTAAAAATCCTTGGATTCCTTATATTAGTATTACCAAGAAAACGTGTTAAAAATATAAGATCTAGGATCCAATCCAAACCTTGGAAGTAGAATTTCTGGTAATCTTAATCTTTACCAAGCTTCACAGATGGTTATTATGAACATTATAATTAAACAAACACTGATTTAGAAGATCAAATAGAGGACCCAGATTAAAGAAAACATCCTGAAAAAAACTTTATTATCTTTAATTTATATTAGGAGGTAATGGTATAATCAACATATATTGGGGGAAACATAAAAAAGCATATATAACTTAGAAGAAAGTTAGGTTTTGAAGAAAATAAAGGGCATTGAGGTTAGAACAAATATTGACTATAGCAAGACAGCAAAAGAACAATAAAAGAACTTAGGAGTTGTGAGAAACTGTGGCAGCAGCAGAGAAATAGATTTTTAAGCATTTAAAAATAGTTTACGTTAAATCAGAAGAAATGGAATAATCTGAATTTTCCTAATTTTTATGAGTGTATATTAAAACATAAACATTGTTCTAATAGGTGTAAATGCATTATGTAATTTTAGGTAGAAGTGGATTCTATTGCTGTACCTTTGCCTTTTTCAAATCAAGATCTGTCCATAGAGGATTCTGGTTCAGTGTATGTGATTACTACTCCAGCGGGACTAATCATAAAGTGGGCTCATCTTACAGGGATCATAGACATTCATTTTGGCTCTCAATTTAACTTGTCATCCTACACAGAAGGACTTTGTGGTGAGCACTGCTTTTCAAATCTCCATTTCTTCTTTTTTTTTTTCTGTTCACATTACACCGTCTTGACCCCTCTTGCCCCATTTTTTGGGTTGGAGAAGTGATGTTAACTTTCAGTTCCCCATGTGAATAGTGAAGGAAGCAATGTCTTTCCATAAATGGACTTAGAAGCAAAAAATAACAGTTCAACTTGGGTATTTTATGGAAATATATGCTTACCACTGTTTCTACAATACTGTTTGTATTCCTACTAGCTCATCTTTATTAAGCATTAATGAAGTGTCAGGCATTATTTTACATACTTTAACTCATTTAATTCTAACAGTAGCCTCAATAAGTCGGCACTAGTGTTAATTTATAAGTGATAAAAATGAGGCATAGAATGATTAAAGACTTAAATAACTTTGTTTCTTATTTTTTTAAGTTTGAAATCAAAGAAAATTTAGTTAAGTCATCTTGAAAGTGAACACAGTGTTCTGAATATTAGTCCCAGTTTTCTTATGAAGTGTAAAGCCTAAACGTACCTTTACACTTAGGTTCCATAAGTGTAACCTAAGTGTAAAGGTACATCTTACACTTCCTTATCACAATATGTTACATAGATACATAGTGATAAGCCAAAGGAAACAAATTAGAAATATCTCTAGGTACATAACAAAATAAAAAGAACAATTCTGGCTCTCGTGTCTGCCAGAGCTATCCCGTTTACAGATGTTTAAGTGAACATCAGTTTCCTTATCTTTAAAATGGGAATAGTAAAATCTACCTTCAAAATTGTTAGAATTGAATGTGAAAGTTAACGTAAAACACTTAACACATTCCTTAATACAGTCAATAAATATTAGCTTAGTACAAATACATCTATTTTAAACTCACTAAATATTAATTGAGTAAAAGTTAATGGATCAGCTTCTGAGTGTCTGGCATTATGCTTGGTGCTGACAACTCAAAACAAATAGACCAAGTCCTTGCTCTCAACAAATTATATGAGATACCCAAATTTCTTCTTCAAAAATGTAAAGCATTTAGTGGAAAGTTTGGCTAAAATGGTTTACAATTTCCTTGCCTGTTTAGAGCATGCTAAACACAGCAAAGACTTCTGTGGTGACTTAGGTTATCATTGTGGAAATAGTTATTGTATATACATGGTATTGGGTATACATAATAACCCAATAGATATTATTGAGTAATAACTCAGGGATTTGGGGAATGCATATTTTCTCTTCTGATTTATCACTTCTGTGTGCTATAACTTCTGCTTGATTTTCATGTTTGTTTGGTTCTTTTCCTCTACTGTCAGCTCATGCTTTTATGGAGACAGTCTGCTAACTGGATTCTTAACTAGTCACTATAGAGAAGGGGCTAGGGTCACCTTTTTGCTAACAAGGGTCACCCCCTAAACTTCCTGACCTCCACAATGGGAGAGCGGTGGTTTGTTAAAAGGAAATCAGGGTGCTGGCTGATTGAGTTGTAGTGGACAAGAGTGTGACCCAAACTGAGTATGGACACCAGAATGGGAGGTCTATACTGACAACTTGTTCTACATAGCACTGTGAAGTCTGCAGGAGTGGTGGCTAGAGTTGCAATGAAAACATATTTTTACTACCAATACTTCTTCCCAGAAGAGTTTAGACTTTAAACATAGCTGCTTTACAGTATAGTTCACTTAGCTTGAGTTTTATTTATTTATTTGCACTGTACTCAGTCTCCTGTATATTTACAAGTGTGGGGCAACTATGGCAGCAGAAACCTTTATTGATCTTGTTATAACTGCTTGAGGATTAAGATTTGATACCTGAAAAAAATGTTTAACTCGTATCTTTTATAGCTAGGAGCCTTGGGAATTAAGAAAAAATTATGTCTTAAAGTAGGGTGGGATTCAGGTAAGGTATGATCAGGGTCCTAGGCCCATTTCTCTGTACTTCCCTTGGCTTTTCACTTCACTAGATAAAAAGTAAGCTCTGTCCTCAGTTTGGCTTCCCGGAAGGAAGCTAGAGGCTATAGCAGGTCACAACATCACAGCCATCAATCGGCCATGTCATTGCAAGGAAGAGAGATTGTCTATGTCCTAGAATTCCCCAGGTCAAATCCTGAGCTTAACAATGGTTGTTCTAATGTTGAACAAATCTGTGTGTCTAAGTGATGGCCACAAGCTGACTGGTTTATGCCCGGATTACCTGTAACAGTTGTTAATGAAAGGGAGTAAGGCTTACCTTTATGCTTACCAGGGCCCTCTGCTGGAGTGGCGTCATGTGCTAGGTAATGGGGCAGAGATAGTTCCTGAAGGGAAAAATTTAATGTTTTCAGGCAGGGTTTTCCTGGGGGAATAGATGCTTAGGAGGCAATCACAAAATGTCTACTATTCTGGGGAAATACCCTGTCAGATTTAAGAACTAGTTCTTAAATTATGAGATAGTGGTAATAGTGGAAGAGTGTAGGGACAGAATCAATCCCCTGTTTCTTCTTCTATGATCTTTCAACATATCTTGACTTCTAGGATTATAATTTCTTTCTTATCTGGTTAAGACAGTTCTACACTATTTTATCAAAGAATCAGACACACAATTAAAAAAAATCAATCAACGTTAAAGTCAAAGGACATAAATTTGGTGCCTGATTCAGTAAATAATTTATTCATTTTAAATCAGTTATTGAGATGATTTACTTCTGCTGCCTATATTTGGTTTAAGGGAAAAAAATTTTCCTTCTAAATGTCACACATCTTTTTAGGAACTTGCAATGAAGATCCAGATGATGATCTAAGGATGCAGAATGGCACAATCATTACGAATATGGAAGACATAGAATTATTTATTGAGAGCTGGGAAATTGAGAAATCATTTGAAGTAACAACGAGGAGGCCTTTTAGAAATTGTACTGAGCACGACTGCAGTCACTGCATTGAGTTATTAAATAGAAGAGTTTTCATCCCATGCCATAATGAAGTAAGTTGAAAGCAACCATAAATCAGAACTGTCATGCTAGACATGTTGAGAGGAAAAGCCAATAAATTCTTGTTCTTGCCATGATGTTCTTCTACTGAGAATAGTTTATCCCCAAACCTCCTCTCAGTACACTTTGGAATTCAAAATCATTTACTGTTTATTGACTTATAGAACAGGAAGGATAATTATCTTTTTCCCCCCATGTTTTTTTTTCTGAACTATATCTACAGCTTTCAAGAAAAGTGAAATTTTGTCCTATGAATAAATGCCTCTAGGAGAAAGAGATGAATGCCATTTGATAACCCAGTATAGAAACCAAGACAGTGAGGCTTTAATCAATTCCTGGCCTCTTAGGAGAACAATTTAATTGTTCTTTATTAGTCTCTAACTTTCTGACTTTAGGTGACTAGTAGATATTTTAAATAATCTGCATCGTTAAAAAAAGATCTGTTGTTAGAGACAAAAGACAGACAAATACAGCATTTCATGTATCATTAAATGAAAAGTTAGTGAGATCAAGTACCTACTAGGCACTGTGTTAAACTCCTATGATACAAAGATGAGTAAGACCCTCTCCTTGCTCTTGAAGAGTCTAGAAGGAAGGCAAGTCTGTGAACAGATTAATCAACATATACAATATGGAGATGCATAGGCACCCAAGTCGGGAGAAGACTTCCCAGGGTTTCAGACATCTTAATTATTTAGAAGGATGAGTTTGCCAGGAGAGAAGAGGGAGGAAGGGAGACCTAGGCCAAGAAAACAGTATGACAAGAGCAGGGTTTCTGGAAAAGGCCATGTTAGGAAAACACTGAAATAGCTTAGTGCAAGACTTACGGAGGGGCGAAGTCTGGGAAGGAGAGTGAGTGAATTGTCAAAGCAGAAGGAGTTCACTCTAGGACTTTCTGTGTTCGGCCATCAAGCGTAGACGCCATAGTTCTCAGCCTGCCCTCTATGAGTTCTCTGAGGGAAAAGACAAAATATGAAGTCATGGGATAAAAATGGTGTATCTTCTGGAGCTTCAGTTTTGCTCAGAGATTTGCAACAAAGTAAGTTTTAAATGTTTACATTTTAAAATGCATGCATATAAAAATGAAAAAAATAGCAAATACTTTTAAACTCATTTCAGTGTCATTGTAATCTGTCTTTTTAAAGCATAAGGACTTTCAAAAATTGCATTTTTAACTGGTAACTTAGGAGGTTGATTACATCAGGAAACTTTTCAGCTTGACTATTCAAGGCATAGTGAGGCAACATAGGGTACCATTTAGTCTATGATAGCTCCAGCTTTCCCTTAGGTTCCTCCCAGTGAATTTGATGGCAAAAGGAAGGAATGCTTGACATTTCGTTTTTCCGCTTCTAATCTTCATCCTCATTTGCAAATCTCCACGTAGCAGGCAGATGATCTTTTGAAAATGGAAACACAATTGGATTATTTCTCTACCTAAAATCCTTCAGTGTCTTTCACTTACCCTTAGAATATGCTCTAAATTTATCAGGGCTTATAATTTCCTCTGTGCTTTGGCCTGCCTGCTTTTCCAGCTTCCTCTTATGCTACACTTTTCTTACTGGCTAAGCTCCAGGCATTCCAGTCTCCTTTCAACTGTTGCACTATTGCAAATGGGCTTTTATGCTTGGAGTGTCCTAAGCTAGAATACTTCCCTCCTCTGATCTATTTTAGCATGGTGACTCCTCTTGATTCAACACGTAGGTTTTTAACTATGAGATCCACAAGGCAGAGAACAGGTCTGTTTTAGTCACCTTTATATTCCTCATGAATAGTACGGTGCCTGATAAGTAGTTAGGTGCTCAATAAACTGTGAAAGGATGCATAAGTGAATGGAGGATACAGGAGAATCAGCTTTTGTGGGTTCAGTAGAGAAGGGTTACAATTTTTTTTATATTGGAAAAATTAAGTCATGTGGGACTTCAAGGCAAAAATACCCAGAAAAAATTTGAAGCTATTCTAGATCTCAGAGGAGACCAGTTGAAGCCAGAGGTCAAGTTTGGGGAGTTATTAGTATATGGAGTTTTTAAAAATAACAGTAACTCATGTATGGTGTGCCAGAGTCTGCTCTCTATACTTTCCATATATTAGTTCACAGCAATCTTAAGTAGTAGTAGGTTTATTATTAACTCTATTTAACTTACGAAGAAACCAAGGTAAAGATGTAAATGCCCAAGATGGTGGTAGAAACTGTGGGAATGGGTGAGCCCAGGAAGAGCGTTTGTAGTGAGTAGACAGGGCGATCAAGGAAGGGGTCTAGACAAATACTCAGAATGAATCAGGAAGAGGAGACAGCAATGAACAGATGGAAAGGCACCAGAGTGTGGTGCTCTCAAAGTCAAGGGAGAGGCTTTTAAGACACAGGGGCCGTGCATGGCATCATACGCCTCTGAGAGGTTGGCGAGGGTTTAGAATATCAGGGTGTTCCCTGGATTTGACAAGTAGGGGGCTCTTGATGATCATAGCAAGTATTCCATGAAAAGTGAAATGGTTGGAAACTGAGGAGATTCAACAGAGGAGACTAAAAAGGAAGTAATATCTTAGTTTTTATAGATATGGACCTTGAAGAAAAAATGATAGGATATGAAAAATATTAAGTATTTTTATCTGACACTTTGACCTGTGTCCAAATTTCACATCTGAATGTAGTTGCTTAGTATGTTTGCTGAATAAATGAGCAGAGAAAAATTGGAGTGAATGTTGTTACAAGTTAAATTATTTAGATTTCAGGTATCTCTAGATCAAAATGAAACATAATCTGTAGAAAAAATGAGTTTCTAATTAAGTTGAGGCATGACAAATTATATAAATTATTTGACTAATGTTCAATATTAGTACACGATTTTTTGAGAAGCATTTATAACCTCATTTAATGGGCAGTGCCATGTATCATTACAGAAAGCTTTAGGAGTTTCCAGTTTTATCTGTAATAGATCAAAGTCTTATTCAGTATATAGAAAACATGATTGTAACCCAAAATGTAATATCAGAAATAGGTTTTTGCTAGATCCACATACCCTGTTTCTTTTCCATCTTTATAAGATAGATTTATGTACATTAGTACAGACAATATTTATCTTATCTAAAACTGTGTGTTTAAAAAATTATAAATTCAGAAGTGACATCTAATATTACGAAGTTTTGAAAATCTAAGGTCAAAGAGGAACTATAATGAATATTAACTTGCTACCTTTTGATTCTCCAAATAGTTTAGTCTAGCTTAGGGCCTTCAGAGAAATAAAACAACATAACTTATCCCAAGGCACAATGTATCTCTAGGTTTCACCACAAGACTTTTGTGAAAAGATGTGGATCAATTATACCTATTTTTGGAACTATGAATGTGATGCCCTTTCTGCATATGTGGCTCTATGTAACAAGTTTGACATTTGCATTCCATGGAGAACACCTGATTACTGCTGTAAGTAGTACACTTCAAACAATATTTTCCAACACTCAAATAACAGTCCAGTTTTTGCATTCACTTCTTTCTTTTCCTTTTCAGCACAAAATAATTTTTAAAAATTCATTTATTTATTTATTTTTGGCTGTGTTGGGACTTCATTGCTGCGCGCGGGCTTTTCTCTAGTTGCGGCGAGTGGGGGCTGCTCTTCGTGGCGGTGCGTGGGCTTCTCATTGCAGTGGCTTCTCTTGTTGTGGAGCATGGGCTCTAGGCATGTGGGCTTCAGTAGTTGTGGCACGTGGGCTCAGTAGTTGTGGCTCGTGGGCTGTAGAGCGCAGGCTCAGTAGTTGTGGCACACGGGCTTAGTTGCTCCACGGCATGTGGGATCTTCCCGGACCAGGGATCGAACCTGTGTCCCCTGCATTGGCAGGCGGATTCTTAACCACTGCACCACCAGAGAAGTCCACAAAATAATTTTGTAAGAATAAAACGAATGTAAGTATAACCTATAGTTAGGTCTCCCACTTAAGCAGCTTCTGTTTTTATCCTGGTCTAAATTTAAAGCAAGGGTGGGGGTCAAGAAGGTGGAGTAGGAAGACCTTGAACTCACCTCCTCCAACAGACGTACCAAAATTACAGTTACTTACAGGGAAACCATCTATGAGAATGACCTGAACACTAGCAGAAAAGATATTCCACAGCAAAAGTCATAAAGAAGGAACAACACCAAGATGGGTAGGAAGGGCAGAGATGCGGTATAGTCAGGACCCACACCCTTTGGTCAGTGACCTATAAACAGGAGGTATATCACAATTGTAGAAGTCCTTCCTAAGAAGTGAGGGGTCCAAGCCCCACGTTGTCCTCCCCAGCCTAAAAGTCCTGCACCAGGAAGATGAGTCCTCAGAACTTCTGGCTTTGAAAACCAGTAGGGCTTATGTTTGGGAGAACTGGAGGGCTATAGGAAACAGACTCTGCTCTTAAAGGGCGTGCACAAATTCTCCCATGCTCCAAGTCCCAGGGCAGAGGAAGTAGTTTGAAAGGTCACTGTGTCAGAACCACTTGCTGATCTTGGAGAGCCCACTGGAGAGGCAGGAGGCAACTGAGACTCGCCCTGGGGATGGAGATGCTGGAAGCATCCATTTTTGGGAGCTTATTCTACTGCAATAACACTGGCGCTGGCAAAAGACTGTTTTGGGATCCTCCCACTAGCCTATTAGTTCCAGGGGCTTCTCTGCCCTCCAGTGGGTCAGCACCAGCTGCAAGCCCTCCAGGCTGTGCAGACAGCCATGCAGAAAGCCTGCTCCACCCTCCAGGGGCCCCTAGTCACTGCGGCATTGCAGCCAACCAGGCCAGGGGCCAGTCCTGCCTACCAGCGCACCCACAGTAGTTGGCACTGCCACAACAGAAACGTGCACACAGCCTACATAGGGGGCATTCCTAGAGCATGCAGCTCTGGTGACTAGAGAGGAGTGTGCCGTCATAACAAAAACCAGAGCAAGGCACCAAAGAAAAGAAAATTACAGGCCAGTACCACTGAGGAACATAGATAACAAAAGTCCTCAACAAAACATTAGTAAACTGAATTCAGCAACACATTAAAAGGATCATATGTCATGATGAAGTGTGATTTATCCCAGGGATGCCAATGATGGTTCAGTATCTGCCAATCAGCCAGTGTGATAAACCACATTACCAAATTGAAGAATAGAAATCATCTCAATAGGTGCAAAAACAGTTTCTGACAAAACTCAGCATCCACTTATGATAAAAATCTCTCAATAAAGTGGGTACAGAGGGAGCATACCTCAATATAATAAAGACCACATATGAGAAAACTACAGCCAACATCATACTCAATAGTGAAAAGCTAAAGGATTTCCTCTAAGATCAGGAAAAAAACAAGGACACCCACTCTCACCACTTTTATTCAGCATAGTATCAGAAGTCCTAGGCACAGCAGTCAGACAAGAAAAAGAGATAAAGGTGTCCAAACTGGAAAGGAACAGATGACATAATACTATACATAGAGATCCTAAAGACACCACCAAAATCTATTAGAACTAATAAATGAATTCAGTAAAGTTGCAGGGTACAAAATTAATATACATAAATCTGTTGTGTTTCTGTACACTAACAACAAACTACTAGAAAGAGAAATTAAGAAAACAATCCCATTTACAACTGTATCAAAAATAACAAAATACCTAGGAATAAATCTAACCAAAGAAGTAAAAGACTTGTATTTGGAAAACTATAAGATGTTGATAAGAGAAATTGAAGATGACAAAAACAAATGGAAACATGCCATGCTCATGGATTGGAAGAATTAATATTGTTAAAATTATCATTTACCCAAAATAATCTAGAGATTCAATGCTAACCCTATCAAAGTACCAAAGGAATTTTTTACAGGACTAGAACAAATAATTCTAAAATTGTATGGAAACACAAAAGACCTCAAATAGCCAAAGTAATCTTGAGAAAGAAAAAGCTGGACATATCACCTTCCCTGATTTCAAACTATACTACAAGCTATAGTAATCAGAATAGTATGCTACTGGCACAAAAACAGACACATAGATCAACAGAACAGAATAAAGAGCCCAGAAATAAAACCACACTTATATGGTCAATTAACTTATGACAGGAAGCAAGATGTATTTGGGGAAAGAAGGCCTCTTCAATAAATGGTGTTGGTAAAACTGGACAGCGGCATGCAAAGAATCAAACTGGACTACTTTCTCAAACCATATACAAAAATAAACTCAAAACAACTAAAGACTTAAATGTAGGCTGTGAAACCATAAAATTAGACAAAGATATAGGCAGTATGCTTTTTTGACATCAGTCTTAGCAATATTTTTTTGAATATGTCTCCTCAGGCAAGGGAAATAAAAGCAAAAATAAACAAATGGGATTAAATGAAACTAAAAAGCTTTTGCACAGCAAAGGAAACTATCAACAAAATGGAAAAGCATCTTAGTGAATGGGAGAAGATGTTTGCAAAATATATGTCTGCTAAGGGGTTAATAACCAAAATATCCAAAATACTCATATAATTCAACATCAAAAAACAAACAACCCAATTAAAAAACGTGTAGCATATCTAAATAGACATTTTTTCCAAAGAAGGCATACAGGTGACCAACAGACACATGAAAAGGTGCTCAATATCACTAACCATCAGAGGAATATAAATCAAAACCACAATGACATACCACCTCACACCTGTCAGAAAGGCTGTCATCAAAAAGACAAAAATAACAAGTGTTGGTGAGGGTGTGGAGAAAAGGCAACCCTCCTGCACTGTTTGTGGGTTTGTAAACTGGTACAGCCACTATTGAAAATAGTATGGAGTTTCCTCAAAAAACTAGAAATAGCATATGGTCCAGAAATTTCACTTTTGAGTATTTACCTGAAGAAAACAGAAATACTAACTCAAAAAGAAATATGCACCCCTATGTTCATTGCAGCATTATTTACAATAGCCATGAAATGGAAACAACCTAAGTGCCCATCTATAGATGAATGGATAAAGAAGATGTGGTATATACACAGTGAAATACTACACAGCCATAAAAAATGAAATATGGCCATTTGCGACAACATGGGTGGCTCTAGAAGGAATTACGCTAAGTGAAATATGTCAGACAAAGAAAGACAAATACTGTATGATCTCAATATGGATTCTAAAAAACAAAACCAAAAAACAAAACAAAACAAAACAAAAATAGATTCTTAGATAATAGAGAACAAATGGGTGGTTGCCAGTGGGGAGGGGTGAAATAGGTGATAGGGATTAAGAGATACAAACCTCCAGTTATAAAGTAAATAAGCCTAGGCGATTTAATATACAGCATAAGGAATATGGTCAATAACATTGTAATAACTTTGTATGTGGACAGATGGTTGCTAGACTTATTGTGGTGATTATTTCATAATGTATGCAAGTGTCAAATCACTATGCAGTATACCTGAAACTAACGTAATATTGTATGTCAACCATATTTCAATTCGAATAAATGAATGAATGGATTTAAAGTAGGCCTCAATTCTCCCAAAAGGAAACCTAGTCCACAAATGTTAGTTAGCAAAATAGATTGAAATGTTTAAGAAATCACAGAGGTTTGAAGGGGATTTTAATCTTATATCCTACAGCACACTTTGCTGGTCCTCATTCAACCTGCCTCTCTTTCCCGTGCTTGTCCTTACATGTTGTATGTGGAGAGGTTGGAGATTTTTCTTCCCCCTTTTCCTTCTTCCTAACATAATATCTACTTCCTAGAAACCAGTATTTCTGGCTTTCTTTGATTAATATCTAGGTTCAATATTTTTCCAGATACATGTTTGTATTTCCTTTTTCTTTTATATTTATCCTTTGCCTATTTTTATACATAGGGCTCAAGCTTTCTCATCAAGTTATAACTTCATACAAATTTTTTATTAAACTTTTCAACAATCTTGGGCACATTTTACAGAAAATATTGTTAATTTAATTATAGCCATTCAATGGTAAAAGGTTTTCAAAATGAATGTTACTAAAATGCTCAAAATAAAAGGTTTTCATCCCCCCCCCAAAAGAATAAAATGCACAGATAAAGAATAATATATCACAGACACCAGCTACATGACTCCACTTCAGAAATAAAGCAGCTCATGGTGTACCCTCTCTTGTCCCTTTCCTCTCTCTACTCCCCCAGAGGTACTCACTATTCAAGAGTGGGGTTACTTGATTCACTGGGAACATATGACATCTTCAGTTTTACTATTACAATCGTTCTCTGCTGAGATGTTACCAATTTACACCTCCACCAGCTGCATGTTCATTTTTTAACAGTATGACTTTTTAAGATCACTGAAAATCAACAAGAATTTTCTGAAACATAATTTAGAAACTGCTCAGCAATGGTAGTTTCTTTTGACAGTGAAGGATTAAGCCTAAATACGTGGGATTTTTCTTTTCTATGACTTGGTTGAGTTGCATATTTAAAACATGTTTCTGTGCTTATTCTGTGTGGACTGTTGTATCTCCTCCTACTGCACAGAGCAGTAACTTCATAATAGTTGACTCTATATTTATGCCAACCAAATTTGGACTGCGTTTTGGTCATATTTATTTGATATAAATCAGATGAATTTTTCCTGCTATAACATAATACTAGCTGGACACCTGGAAGATGCTCAAAAATATTCATTGATTGTTTTGTTTCTAGTTTCTAGTTAAGTAATACATGAAAAGTGGACTTTGAGGAGACTGAAAATGTGCAAAATTTATTTTCAGAAAGAAAACTAACATTTCTTCCTTTTACTAGAATTCAAGTAGGTCACTTTTATCATTAGCAAATTCCACAAATCCTCTATTATTTATAGCTTTGAGTTGCCCAGAGGGGAAGGAATATCAACCCTGCGTGCGACCTTGTGAAGCAAGAACATGTCTGAACAGATGGTTCTATGGACACTCTTCATGTCTGGATTTAAGAGAAGACTGTGTGTGCAAAAATGGAACCATTCTTCACAGGCCAGAGTCAACTCAGTGCATTCCAGAGAAAGAATGTGGTAAGCAGAGAAGTACAAAATGACATCTTAGGGACCCAGCAAATAAATAATACTTTTTTAGAACTTGGAGAGATGTGCTGAGAAAGACTGATTAAAGGTCACCTTAAGTGTTGGAAAGGAAGAGAGTAGGTAATTTGATTTTAATATGATTTCAGTTGAAGTTACCAGAATTAGGGACTTCGGTGGTGATATGTTTTAATCTCTACTTATGCTTATAATAACTGGAAAAGAATATGGCAAATTAAGAATGAAGAGAATAGTGTGTGGACTGAATTGAAAGTTCAATTATTTCACGTATTAATGATTCAGCTTTACCTCTATGAGCCTGAGGTTATGCATCTGCAAAATGGGGAAAATAATAGGACTTATCCCACAAGGTTAGTGTGGGGATACATAAAATAATAGAGTTTTGTAACAATGCCTAGAGAAAAATAAACACTCAAGAAATTTCAGAAAGTGTTGTTATCTGGGAGAAAACATTGAGTATTTCTACTTTCATTTTCAAACCATTTTATCCTGACACATTGTCTCCGTGGTGGTTGTGGATAAAAAAGGGCCCAACTGAGAAAACTGCAGTGCAGTACTTTATCTATCATAGGGCTCATTGTTATGGTCAGAAGTAACGCTAGTAATTCAAGGGAAAGGCAAGTAGAAGTGAAATGCATATATTGTTTCAGAAAAAAGTTTGTGTTTGCCACTGAAGAAAGTATTTGTGGAAGAATTTGAGAATATACATGGTTATATTTGTTTTTAGGGACCTGTGAGATTGGTTTGGTAGTAAATAAAGTAAGAGAAATTCACTGGAGGCTGGGAATATGGTGGTCACTTCATTTATCTTTATTATTACTTAAAAGAACTAGTAGAGGGCCATATTTATCATTATGTAAAACATTCATAATAAAAGTAATAGAGGCACTAAATAATATTTTGCTTGACTACCTACTTTCTACATTTAGATTTTAAAGCTGAAATGTTTTGAATTTTGATATGACAAACATGTTAATGTGAGGTAGAGACTACCTTGTTTTCTAATACCAGTTTTAACAGTTGATATTTTAAAACCAATTAAAATTTATGTTACCAAGTTTGTTCAAGCTAAATAAATTGTATTAACAAGACTTAAAATGAATTTAAAAAATTAACAAATCATCTTATTTATAGAAGAGGACATGCAAATTTACAGATAGTTGTAGAAGGGAAAAATATTTTCTGTGGAATATAAAAATTTCATTAAAGAAAAATGTAAGCTAGTAGCTGATGAACAAAAAGAAGAAGCTGAGAAAGGGTAGATAATGTGACATGTTACCTGTGTCACTGGGCCAAGTCACAGTCTGAAATCAAAACATCACAGCTTGGTTTATTTTCGTGCCCAGGTTCTAAGTGATATAACATTGACCATCTTTTTAAGCGTGCACTGATAGTGAAGACCAGCCTCGAACTGCTGGGGAAGTTTGGAATGGGGGCATTGACGAATGTGCCCTGTACAAATGTTTGGAGAATGGAAGCATTATTCCCATAGAACCTGATTGTGATGAAGAGCCCTCGCCAATTTGTGAACGAGAAGCTGAAGTCGTCCTGGGCTTCACTGATAAGTGGACCTGCTGTTCAAAGGAAATTTGCAGTATGTATGCAGGCTGAAGCCTTACAGTCTGTTAATGCCACAAAATATGTTGATATTCTTTGTGAAAAAGCAGGGCAGGCATGATGCTTGGTGTTAAAAAAAATATATGGGGTTTGGGGCTTCCCTGGTGGCACAGTGGTTGAGAGTCCGCCTGCCGATGCAGGGGACAGGGGTTCGTGCCCCGGTCCGGGAAGATCCCACATGCCGCGGAGCAGCTGGGCCTGTGAGCCATGGCCGCCGAACCTGCGCGTCCAGAGCCTGTGCTCTGCAACGGGAGAGGCCACAACAGTGAGAGGCCCCCATACCGCAAAAAAAAAAAAAAAAAAATGTATAGAGTTAAAGTAACAATGAAAGTATTGCCATAAATGTCACCTACACTTTCTCAAAGCAAGTTTTACCTCATTATAGTTTTGTTGATTTTGCAAATAGACATGCAAAACTCTGGCTATTATCAAATAATAATATTCAGAAATACGTGAAGATAAAAGATCTGGGAATCTTTGACTTATGACAATCAGGGGTCAAAGACAACAATAGGTGACCTTAACTCTGCTGCCTTTTCACATATGACCATTCTATGAGCTGAATGGTTTAATTGTAGTGTAAAAACATGCATAGTGAGAATCATTTCCCTGCTTTGAGTTAGAAACACAGGATTTTAGTTGTGTTCACAAATTTTTTAATACTTCTGTTTATTTCCAGGCTGTGACATGACTTTGTGTGAAACTGCCATTCCAACATGTACAAATAGTCAAAAATTGATCGTTGGCTATAGCCCTCTTTCTTGCTGTCCACAGTACCAATGTGGTGAGTAATTAATTAGGAAAAGTAAGAATGAGGTTCACTGTTCAGAGTAGTGGATTAAATTCTCATTTTTGTGTCTACAAGGAAATTTATTATAAAAGATTGTTTGCAGAGCTGTCTTGCTAAAGGTAGCTTTTTAAAAACCTGCAATTTCTTTATAAATATGTATATATATGAACTTTAAATCTATTTATTATATATATATAATTAACTCATTCTAAAAACCTTAATTTCAGTGGAAATATGTATTTTGAATGTATATATTTGTATATTTTAAATGTAAATAATTTGCCATTTCCTATATATTTCTGCTAAGATTTTATGGCAGGAGATATATATATATATATCTATATCTATATCTATATCTCCTGCCATAAAATCTTAGCATATAGCATATATCTTATATATATGCTATATATATATATAGCATATATATAGCATATATATATAGCACATATATATATAGCATACAGCATATAGCATATATGCATATAGCATATAGCATATAGCATATATCCTATATATATATATCTCCTGCCATAAAATCTTAGCATATAGCATATATCCTATATATATATATATATATCTCCTGCCATAAAATCTTAGCAATATATATATATACACACATATATATGTATATATATACACACACACATACATACATACAGATGATTAATCATACATATGATTAATAGAATGTTATATATATTTTTTAAATGTCTATTTACATATATTTTATATGTAAAAGTATTTATTTTATATATAAATAACCTGCTCTTTCCTATATATTTCCGCTAAGATTAAGATTGTTTTAATGAGCTAATTATCACTAAATTCAAAGAGAACTGAGCCACACTATTTCATTTATTTATTGTCTCACTCTATACACATTTCCAAATATCTCTGGAATGTTTCTGCAGAATGTGACCCACTCAAGTGCCCCGAAATTGCAGTGCCAGAATGCAGAGAAGACCAGTTCATGCTTCAGGTTCAAGAGGAAGAGACTTGCTGCTTTCCTCCTGCCTGTGGTAAGCATTCTGTGAGGTCATTTCCTGGAAGAAGAGGGAGGATCTAGGGAAAATCTCTCATTTCATGTGAATTTCATGGGACTCAATGGTAACCAATATTCTGCTGATATACTCTTAAAATTCAACTGAACAAGAATAGCAGAAAAGAAAGTACAGCATTTTAAATGATTCTTGACAATTATTTCAATTAGTACTACTTTTCCCTATCGACAAAGACTATGTATATCATTGAAAACATGATCAAGGTAATATAATCAAAAAAAACAAATAAGGCTAGCACCTAGTTCTTTTTAGAGAAAAATTTAGCCCTGGCTTTCCTGAATAACCAACGAAATAAACGACTCTGCTAAGCAGCTCACCTCTTTAAAACTTCATCTCCTGTATATCCTGTGTAAGCAGATGATCTCGAAAAGAGAATGGTAGAAATAAATGAAAGGTGTCTGGGAAATGACTGAATTTGAGCTAAATACTCTGACGAACTAGGCTTTGAAAAATAAAGAATTCTCTTTACCATTTCAGTGAGGAATTATCATATCAAAGGCTGTTGATTAATGTAGGTTTCAGATAAACCTATGTAGATCAAAACACTTCTTTTTGTATCATTTAAGGTTCTTTGACTGCAGTGGCAACAACTGAGTGATTCTGGCTAGCTTAAGCACAACCAATTATTGGGAGAATTGGGGAATCAAGATTTTGTAGAATCAATTTGAAGCATTCAGCCAAGCCCTGGGAATAAGGGAAACCAGCTTCTCTAGGTGTCGGTCACTAATGATTGAGTCAGCAACATCTGTTTCTTGTCTAAATGTGCCTCTATTTATGACTCAAATGCTATAGAAAGACATTCTCATTCGTCTAAAGTGGGTTTTTCCTACACATGGGCCTGGTAAGAGTGAGGCACCTTTATTAAGAGTCACTCCAAGGCTGCGTAGGTGAGGCATTTCCTCAAGTGCATTAAGAGAGTTGTTATCAAAGTTGGAAGAGGGATGCTAAGAGCTCAGAGGAACAGGTGCCTACTACATTGTTCATTCATGGGAGTGATCCAGAGTAGTGAATTAAGAAAAATAAGTATATCAATGGTATTTTGATTCTAGTAAGAACAAATTACTCCTGAATTTGTTCAGGAGTATACTCCTTATATTTAAAAATAAAATTATTTTAAAAATAATTTTAAAAAATAATAATTTAATTTTATTATTATAAATAATAATTAATATAGATTTATATTAATATATAATTTATATTAATTAATTTATATAATTTATATTAATATATAATTAATATAAATAATAATTTTAAAATAATAATTTAAAAATAATATTTTAAAATATACTCCTTATATTTCTGGTAAGATGGTTCTTCTGTGTCACTGTGCTTTGGAAAGTATAAAGCAATACACTCAGATAGTATTATTGTTTTTATGGCCAAATAAGGAGATCCGTTTATTAAATCCTTATTTTCCTTGCTTCCTATTTTGTTTTACATAATGTATTTTTATTTTGATTTTATATGTGTACAGTAATCTGAACTGATAACTAGTTTGTTTTTAGCTCAGCTGTGACTTTGCCTTTTTGTTTCACCTTTAGTTTGCAAATCCTGCACTGAACCTATCCCACTATGTACTGACGGAGAATTTCTCACTGTGGATCTTAATACTACACAATTCTGTTGTCCTCAGTATTACTGTGGTAAGTATATTTTAACTAATTAAAATATCTAGATATGTTCAATATTTAAGAAGGCCAGTGCATGTTAATTGTACTGTTATATGAGACCTTAGTTGAGTTCCAGCATATTAAATACATGTAATGTTTTCATACATCTAAGAGTGCTTCTTGGACAGTATCGTTACCTCCCCAAAATAGATTAGCTATGACTTTTCTCATCATCCTAGACTTTCTAGATATACATGTGATTCCATACCCTCTTCACCTCCTTTCTCTTCTTGCCCCCCTGCCATTTCTCAGGGCTCTTAACCTGATAAGTGTGTCCTAGTTCTACTAGTGTTGTTGTATGTGCTTGTGAGTCATTTGTTCGGTCCTTACCAACACACTGCAATTGGGTGGTGGGAGAGGCAGCTCTGGGGAGATCCAAGTCCATGTATCACATCAGTAATGGCAGTGAACTAAATGGTAGCTAGTGAAAACTAGCAACTACGTGAAGTTAATCTTTACTCATGTTATTTTTCTATTTAGTGTGTGAGCCAAATCTCTGTCCTACGCCACTACTCGACTGTGCACAAGATATGAAACTTGTGAAAGAAAATGTATCTGGTCAATGTTGTCCAACATGGCACTGTGGTAACTAATTTTCATATTTTAAAGTTTTACTAGAATGTATTAATATATACGATCAATATAAATATGTTGGTTTTTGCCTTTTAGAATGTAGCTGTGAAAGTCTTGTTGTGCCAACTTGTGAAGTGGTAAGAACACATATTTTTATTGAATTTTAATATAATTTAAATCAGTTTATTCTTCCTTTATTGCTTTCATTTCTGATTTCTTTTCAGAGTTAATGGAATTATTCTCTTTAAGTTGTACTGAAGTAGATTAAATCTTCTCTGATATTAGGGAGCAGTCAACATTTTAAAATATACTTGAGACAGGAAAGTACAATCAATATGTTTTTTTTTTTCCACTGGTGACTGAATCTACCAGTCTTATATCTACGTAAGTTCACTGGTCTTAAAATAAGCACAGTATTGAAAATATATTACCTCAATAATGAAAGGTTTTCCAATGATTCTTTAAGAAAGTGCACTAACAATGCATCTGTTTCAGAGGAGGAGAGGGTATAAACATGTAACTGTCTGTACCTTGTTAGGGGTTATGTATGAACATGCAAACCTTACAGAAATTCCAAAAATTTAATTTTTAGAAATAATAATTATGACTCTGGTATCACTTATTTAACCATTAGATGGAGGTTATGGTGCTTTACAAGTCTTTTTTTTTTTTTTTCTTTAAATATTTACCTCCATGGTATGCCTCTAAGACTTGAGAAAGATAATATATTCCTGGCCTTATTTATCAAAGAAGACATGTTTTCTTTCACAAAGATTTTCTTTTTCTTTTCCTTCTCAAACAATGTGTATCATTAGAAACTCATTCAGACTTTTCAGGCAAAGGCTATATTCAGGGGAATAAATGAGGCAGTTTTTAAAGTAACAGAACCCTTCTTAGGATACCACTGTTTCATTTAAAAAGCAGGGTGCAAAGTTTCAGTTATGCGGGATGAATAAGTGCTGGGAGAACTGTTGTACAGCATAGTGACTATAGTTAACAGCACTGTATTGTAGACTTCAAAATTTGCTAAGTGTTCTTACCACAATATAATAATAATAATAAATAAGAGAGTGGGAGGAAACTTTTGGAGTTAATGGATAGGTCTATGGCACGGTGATATTTCATGATGTATACTTATCTCCAAATATGTCAAGTTGTATACATCAATTATGTACAGCTTTTTGTATGTCAAATAAATTAATTAAATTGTATTTTAAAAAAGCATTGGGCTTCCCTGGTGGCGCAGTGGTTGAGAGTCCGCCTGTCAATGCAGGGGACACGGGTTTGTGCCCCGGTCTGGGAGGATCCCACATGCCGCAGAGCGGTTGGGCCAGTGAGCCATGGCCGCTGTGCCTGCGCGTCCGGAGCCTGTGCTCCGCAATGGGAGAGGCCACAACAGTGAGAGGCCCGTGTACCGCAAAAAAAAGCATTAATCTAACATTTACTCTAATGATGAGTTACCATCTGTGATTTGCATACAATGTTTAATCTTTACAAGTAACTTTCATAAAAATTCTCTTGGATTATTTTGTGTATACACTATATACATAACCTACAGAAAAGAGTGGAATTCTGATATTGTATTTTTCTCAAGTTCTTCACAGTTTACATAACAAGTTTTGTATATTATTTCATTGAATCTTTACAAAGTAGATATATTTAGCTCATTTTATAAGTAAGAAAACTGAGGTCTAGAGAGAGTAAATGATAGACTGAGATCTTCAGGAATTAGACCAAGGGTTGTGTCTAAGCGCCCATGCAAGGCAATTTATTTTTAACATTCCTTGTTCTACAAAGGTATTGACCTGACCCATTGTTCCTGAAATTGCTAAATATTTGTTTCAGTGTCTAAGATGATATATATATATATTTTTTTTTTTAATTTATTATTTATTTATTTATTTTTGGCTGCATTGGGTCTTCATTGCTGTGTGGGCCCTCTCTAGTTGCAGAGAGTGGGGGCCACTCCTCGCCGCGGTATGCAGGCTTCTCATTGCGGTGGCCTCTCGCTGTGGAGCACAGGCTCCAGGCACGCGGGCCCCAGCAGTTGTGGCTCGCGGGCTCTAGAGCACAGGCTCAGTAGTTGTGGCGCACGGGCTTAGCTGCTCCGCGGCATGTGGGATCCTCCCGGGCCAGGGATCGAAACCGTGTCCCCTGCATTGGCAGGCGGATTCCCAACCACTGCACCACCAGGGAAGTCCCTAAAATGATATATTTTAAAAAAGCACTGTCTAATCTTTTGGAGTAATTTATGCAGTGGGGGAGTTTGATTTATTACTATTTTTAACTCTGTATTCCAATATTTTATTTCCAATCCCATTAGAATTGTATAATAACTAAAAGTCATAAAACAACAAAGGCGTTAATGTCTATGAAACTACTTTACATCTCGTAAAGCACTATAAAAAGTGAGATATTATTAGCTTATGGAGAAAAATGCCTTTTATATATTACTATGAATTTGAGTTATTTTTTGTGTCAAGAATCAAATTAGTTTTTATTACTGATGTCATATGAAAATTAAACACACCCCGGAAAAGTTGATGTTTAAAATACAATCCTTGAAACTTTAAGCCTGAGTCCTACACTTGAGAAGAACCTATACCATTTCCCTAGTAGGGAAAAGTTTAAGCATTGGTCATAACAGCAATTTACATAACAGCACTTTCTGTACATCAGCTTGTTTTAAGCTCTTTACATATGTTGATCCATTTATTTCTTCCAACAATTCTGAGGCAGACGGTATTATTATCCCCATTTTACAGATGAGGAAGGTGAGGAGCAGACTGGCTAAGTAATCTGCCCTAGATGACAGAGCTATTAAGTAGCAGAGCATGATTGGCACAAGGGCAGTCTTGTTCCTGTGCCTGTGCTACTAATCATTGTACTACACTCTTCTGCTCTTGTTTTATATGCTAAAGAAGGCTTGCTCTGATGCAGACATCAGGGTTCTGGACCAGCTCTACAGAGCAGATCAAGAACATTTTCATCAAGAGAATTTTCTAGGGTTAGCAAGCATTCTTTTATCTCTAATTGCCCACTAGAAGCTCAGAATCTAACAATATAATTTTAAAGTTAGGACAAATCATAAAGATCATCTTATCCACCTTCACTCATTTAATAGATAAGGAAATTTAAGTTTAGAGAGATTGAGTGGTCTATGATCACATTTTTATTGTGAGTATTTTCTATAGGCTACTAATTAAATGACCACTGGGTTAATCAAAGCTTGTTCACTGTCAGATATTTTTATGAACTTGCTATGTGGCTGTGGGGTAGGAAACTTATTAGATGTTATATTGTGCATTTTTTTACAATGGTAATATAATAAGCCATATTGATAAGTCATATAATAATATCTTTCTAATAGGGAGAATTTCATGCAATAGACCTCAACTTTCAGAGTGACTGTGGATGTGTACAGTATCTCTGTGGTAACTATGTTTTTTGAAACTTTTAAATGATAATGAATATTATTGATATCTGTTGTTTACTATGAATAAATTAAAAATAAGTTTTGAGATGTACTACACATTTTAAGCCATTGGCCAGTTTTTAAGTATAAAAAGTATACTTTTTATTTTTCAATTTCCTCTTTTGTAATATTCCTAAATGTTCTGAGAAACTTGGTAACAGGACATAAAAATGATTCATTTTCAGAGGCTTCACAGAATTTAAAGTTGATGCCAGGGTTCTTTTTAGTGTATATAATTTAATTTAAAAGTAGACAACATCTAAAAGAGATTTTTGCTCACTGTTTTATTATTATTGATGTTAACACTGCAAAGCATAAGGTTGATTTTTCTATGAAATAACAAATCTTCATATTAAGTATTAGTAGGTTAATAGAAAATAAACTTTTGTTTAATAGCTTAAAACTTTTGTATTTTTATATGAGAGAAGAGTTAAATCCTATGTTCACAAGGCACAAAGCGCTTCTGAGCTGCATTCTTCATCACTATTCTAGCCTACTATAAGCCACTTTTAATGATGTGATAGCACATTATATCACCTGCCTTCATCATAAAGTATGATTTATATGACTTTATTTTGCAACACAAAAAATTGAAAAATTTCTCTCAAAATAACAAAAAACATGAAATGTTACACAATCCCTTCATGAAGAGACCTACTGTTATTGATTTAGATTTTGCCTCCATTTATATCCACTCCCCAAAATTGTCATGTTGTGTTTCCAGAAGAGGGAACAGCAAGCAGCTTGATGATCACTTTGGGCTAAAATTCTGGAATCTGCTATAAAGTATAGTTTTTAGAGGCAGTTCAAACAGTGTATAGCAGTTGAGTTTAGGAATCAATTTCTTACTCTGTGTTAAGGAATAAATGCTACATTCATTATTAAGTGAACTCTTGAGCTGTTAACAATATATAAAGGTAAAGATCTTTACTGGTTTTGAAAAAATTGCATATCACAATAAAAACATAAACTTAAAAGTTCCAATGATCAGTTAATAAAAAACTTAATATAGTACTTTTTGTTGACTTTTTTTGTTTTCTTAGAAAAGGATGATGTGTGTGTGTTTCAAGAAGTATCAGTATTGAATCCTGGCCAATCTATGATAAAGTATTTGGAAGGGGACTTTTGTTACATGGTAGAGTGTCTAGAAGAGAAAGATAACCTTACAGGCTACCACACTTTGAATTTTACAATGTTGAATTGTTCAAAAGAATGTGATGTTGTAAGTATTCTTTGTAAGTCATTCTGGTGAGAGTTAATTAATCTTTAAATGGCAGCTGTAGAATTCGAATGAATGAATACTCCATAAGTTAAAAATATACACTTGAATAGTTCTTTAATAATCTGTTAATTTGTAACTTATCTACATAATGCAGTTTCCTTTTCCTGTGTATAACCTTGAGCTTCAGGAATCTTATTACCTATACAGCTTGTTTGACCTGAGCTTGTTAAATCTACTTGATGAATCTTGGCTGCTAGATGTAAAGGTTAACATCTACTTCACTTCTAATACAGCTATATAAAGTCAGTTATTATTTGAAGTGCTTCAAATTCAACCTCAGAAATGCTTTACAGGTGCTCTGAGACGGCGTAGGTTGTATTGGGAAGCACTTTCAGAATGAATTCATTAAAAATATCAGTATTGTTATTGGCTAATTCAAATTATTATTATTATGCACAGCACCAGGTATACACTCCATCGCCAAGTGATTATGATTGTTGTGGTACCTGCAAAAATGTATCCTGCAAATTTCAAATGGAAAATGGAACATCAGTTATATATGAGGTATGAATTTCTTCGTTCCTAAAATGTGCTCCACGGGTAGCTGTCTGTGCTATTTTCTAAAGAAGCTGTTCCATAAATTTGAAAAATATCACTCACACACACACATAGTGTTCTACATACAACAAGCACACCCATATACAGCATGCTTACAACACACAAGACATAGTTACAGTTTAAAGTATCTGATTTCTGTTGTAAAGGAGCATGTTAAAATGGCTTCTCAAACTTATTTTATCATAGATCCTTACTTTTTTCCACAGATGTTAGGAATGGACTTTGAGAAATGTTGATTTCTAATAATTAGAACAAAGGAAAAGAACAATGTTATTTTATTCACTCATTTGAAATGAAACATTTTGATAGAAATCTGAAACTCAAGTTTTAGCACTTTATTGTTTCAGGTATCAAAGATTTCAGTGGGTAAATATGACAAAAGATTAAGAATATTTGAAAAAATTTTTAAAAAGAAGATCCCAAGAGTAATGAATGCTATACCACATCTTTCTGCCCAAAACAATAAAATTATTATTCAGAATTCTTCTGTTATCTCATAATAACTCTATGGAGGTTTGAAGACTGACCTACTCCTTTCCTTTTTTAGAATAGAAGAATGGAACCATGTATTAGTACAGTTGTTAGTGATGTCATCAGATTTAGGAGGCTCACAAATTCTGTTTATAATTTACATTACCTGAAGGCAGTTCCAATTTATTATTGCTATCCTTAAATTTTTTCCATTAATAGTTTAATTATATGGAGGTCTTATTTATGTTGTTCTTAAGTACAAGGGATTACTCATAGACCCAAAAGAAAAAGAGATTTCTCCAATCCTGTGCATTTTATTAAATAAGAAAAGTGAACAATTATCTTATTGTTTCATAGTCTATTGTTTTATAATTATGTGAAAAATAGTGTTATTGATTTAAATAATGTTGTTGATATTGTTTATTTGTTTAATCATAGCAATATTTGTTTCATATTATATCATTTTAAAGAGGGAGACTTGAAAAAGGAAGCTTATAAAATGAGGAGACATAGGTGTGAGAGAAAATGAATCAGAGACTACTTGAAAATATACAGTCATGTGGGGATTTAGTAAAAGAGCAACATAAACTCTATAGATGTCAGTAATCCTGTGATAGCCCTGAAATTTAAATGAAAGATTAAATTATGTTTAGAATATTTTTTGAGAACACAAGTAATGTAATATAGGTAAACATATATGAAGATTGTTAACTCTTGGCTCTTTCAAAGATAAGCTTTAGTTATCTAGAAATCTAATTCTTATGGAACAAGTAATTTTTGATTTCAGATAAATTAGTACTATTTGAATTGAATATTAGAATTAATATTCAAATTTGAATGTTTTATCTTCTTTTATACCTGGACTTGTAGATCTTTTCCAGTTGAGATTCATAGAAGACCTGATGATATTTATACATTAAAATAGAATCTACAGAAAATAAAGTTTGTCAGAATTCTTTGCTGGTTCACAAGGAATCTTCAAGTCAGAGTCTGACTAGCATTTTAAAATACAGGTTATAAAATAAAAAAATATATCAACAATTACAGCCTAATAATTATATAATAGTTATTTTCAGCTGATTTTGTTTCTAAATAGGAATTCTGAAATCAAGAATGAAATAAACACTTAGGGACTTCCCTGGTGGCACAGTGGTTAGGAATCCGCCTGCCAATGCAGGGGACTTGGGTTCGAGCCCTGGTCCAGGAAGACCCCACATACCACGGAACAACTAAGCCCTTGTGCCACAACTACTGAGCCTGAGTGGCACAACTACTGAAGCCCATGCACCTAGAGCCTGTGCTCCGCAACAAGACAAGCCACCACAATGAGAAGCCTGCGCACCACAACAAAGAGTAGCCCTGCTCGCCACAACTAGAGAAAGCCCATGCACAGCAAAAAAGACCCAATGCAGCCAAAAATAAATAAATAAAATAAATAAATTTTTAAAAAAAGAATGAAGTAAACACTTAGTATGTTGAAAAAGTTGTTAAAAGAATAGGGATATGTTTAAAAAT
This sequence comes from Delphinapterus leucas, assembly GCF_059928025.1. Lineage (NCBI taxonomy): Eukaryota > Metazoa > Chordata > Mammalia > Artiodactyla > Monodontidae > Delphinapterus > Delphinapterus leucas. Next base: position 64,400,751 of record NC_143139.1, read on the forward strand.
AACCAGAAGGTATAGAAAACTAGAACCACAGGTGAATAATCACTATCATCCAAAGATTTTTAAATTTTTTGGTGATAAGGGAGTAGAAGGAAAAATAAACAAACCTCAAGAGAGGAGGTGTACTAAGTATTATGACTTGTTGTTTTATAATTAGTAAGGGAATATTAGAGCAAGACCTTTGACACTTGGCCACGTTAGATAATTAATTTTGTAGTAGAAAAAGATACCTATTTGCTTCTTTCCTCTCTGTTGCTTTGTTTCACATTTACATCTTGGTTCTAGTATGAAACCAAAACACCCACACACACACATACCACATATATGTATTTTTAATTATTTTAGATAAGTTTGGGGACATTGCCAGATGGACATTTTATGTTACAAGAAGCTCTCTGAATCTAGACTTTTGATTCAGTAGGATAGAAACATTCTACTTAAGAAATATAGCAGATTTTAATAAGCAAACAGTAACTTTCTCTTTTATTTTTAGGAGGGGAGTACCTGGAACTATAATTGTACCACATTTGAATGTGTTAAAACTGACGAAGGGACGATGATTCTGAAGTACAGTATGGTCTGTCCCCCTTTTAATGAGACTGAATGCAAAATGGTTTGTACTTTGTTATAGCTAAGAAAATTTGGCATTAAATATAATTTAGAAAATACACATTAATATGTTTTCCAAGGTCATACATACATACATTATGGCTTATTTATTTTGCTAAATGTTTTATTTTCATGTATACATAAAAGCTCTATTATATTTTCTCAGTTTGACACTTTGAGTTATATATGGCATTCCAAATAATTTTGAGTCTCCCTGAATGGACATGATGCTATGTCTGGGTTTTTAATATGTAGACCAAAGGATTATTGAAAAATCCTTTGATCAGCCAACTTAGCCTCTTCTTTCCATATGGATTAATAAACTAATCAATCAGAACTTGGTCAAATTTCTCTTTCTTAAACACACAGCAGATTTATGCTGTCATTTGCTGTTTAAAGCATACTAGCCTAAGTGAAATTTGCCATAGTTTCTCTGAGCATGGGCCACTGTGAAACTCAGCACATGCCAGAGCATTGCTGATTCTTTAGTTTTGCTCTTCCAATTCCCTTTTCTCTCATAGAAGAGCCTATTGGGAGAGTAGATTTTCGAAAGTCAAACAATTTTTAAAAAAAGATTCTTTGTAGCCTTAATTATTTAGGAGATAATAATCCCTAATGAAAAGTAAGCTTTATTCTGTTGTGCGAGGCAATATTTTTCTTTAAGTGTGGAGAAATAGCACAGTTTCACTTTTTTTCATGATGTGCCGTTTTAGTGATGATGGTTAGCTAGTTGGCTGGCTAGTGAGATACAATATGTACTAAAGTAATAGAATTTCAGCTCTTGAAGGAATCTTAGGCATCATCTTATTTCACAGATTCATTTTTATAGAATAAATTCTTTTATTTGAATTACAATTAGCAAGTTACTAAAAGCAATTAGCAACTTACTGTAAGAATTCCAAAATAGATGAAATTTTCTTAATTTAGCCTTTGTCAAGAGACATCCTGAAGTGGGGAATTTTTTTGAATAATAAAACATTAAAGAAAAAGAGACATCATTTTAACATTCAGTTATATTCAGGAACTCAGTCTAGTCTCAAAAAAGTAGTTCAGTTTGTTTCAAGGAGTTTAAAAGATATAATGGCCTCTATTTAGAGTCCCTATTAGTACTTTGATTTGGTAAGAAAATCTTTTGTGGTATTTAAAATGGGTTCTTTTAAGTAAGTTAATCCTTTTGCACTTTTTCATATTACTAATGAAGAAATAACAAATTTTAAACAAAATATCTGCTCCTAATTTTACAAACAAAAATTCTTATTAGAAATTGTTAAATTTCAATCATCTTTCTATAAAGTCTTTGTGATGTTTAGTAAAAATATTGAGAAAGTTGGTTTTTTATTTCTAGTTTAGGATGAAATGACAAAACACTGAATTTTAACATTATTCCTTTTTTCTTCCTAGAATGAAGGGATTGTAAAGCTTTATAATGAAGGCTGTTGCAAGATCTGTAAGTGAAGACAAATTACATACATTAATTTGATTAGTTTTAATTGCTCATGATTATTATTTTTTCACATAAAATTCAGTTCCTATGTTGCAATGAGGGAAACAAATTTTATAATGTTTATTATTTAAATGTTTTTGTCATGCGGTTGATTATTTTGTAATTTAATCTTTATCTTCTGGAGCATAAGTTTTTAATTGAGATGAATTTTAATTTAAATATTAGAAATTTATTGTTGCATTTTTCAAAAGGTATTGCACAGGATTTCAGTAGGTTTTAAGTTTGAAAGTGCCCTATGGTCAAATGTGCTTTGAACAGGCTGAACTACACAAAGTAGGTTATGATGAGACGTCAATAAGGATATAGAAAGTGTGATATTTTCCAAACCTATTTGAACAAATCTATGGTTCTGTATAATACATTTGAGAAATACCAATTTAGTCAATTATATTTAAATCATATATATAAAACTTCCCATAATTATTTTGACAAAATTATGTGCATGCAATATATTTATTTGAATTATAAGTTTTATTTTATAGTGCGTTTTAATGATTTTAAGGACTGAAATAGAGGGGTATTCATGCAACCATTTTTATTTATGTGTTTATGATTTTATTTTTTGTGTTCATGAATTTATGTCAAGAAAAACGTTTTAGAGGGGAGTGGAGGAGTGCTGCTTCATGGGTATGGGGTTTCTTTCTGGGGTGATGAAAATGTCCTGATATTGGATAAGGTGGTGGATGTACAACATTTTGCATGTATTAAATGCTACTAAATTGTGTATTAAAAATGGTTAGTTTTATTTTAATGCAAATTTCACTTTAATAATAGAAAAAATGTTCAATCTCACATATAATAAAGTTATTAAAATCCAATGAAAATACTAAAACAAAAAAAAAGAAAAAAGTTTTAGGAAACTTGGCATAAATAGTAATTTTAACATTGTTTAGAGAAGCTTTTGGGAAAAAAGTCTACAACACAATTCAGGTTAATAATGCCACTGTGTAGGGTTGGATTTTTCGACACAAATTATCATGCTTCTCAAGGGAGATTTCTGAACTTCTTTCATGAAGGGCTAAATCCCATAATATGTAAGAATAGTCTTGTCTATTTAGAGGTGTTAGTCATATTGAAAACAATATTAAAAGGTATTAGGGACTTACCTGGTGGCACAGTGGTTAAGAATCTGCCTGCCAATGCAGGGGACACGGGTTTGATCCCTGGTCCGGGAAGATCCCACATACCGCGGAGCAACTAAGCCTGTGTGCCATAACTACAGAGCCTGCGCTCTAGAGTCCGCGAGGCACAACTACTGAAGCCCGCGCGCCTAGAGCCTGTGCTCCACAAGAGAAGCCACCGCAATGAGAAGCCCGTGCACCTCAACGAAGAGTAGCCCTCGCTCACTGCAACTAGAGAAAGCCAGTGCGCAGCAACGAAGACCTAACGCAGTGAAAAATAAATAAATTAATTAATTAAAAATAAAATAATTATCTTTAAAAAAATAAAATAAATTAAAATTTTGATGAAACATAAGTAAAATATATATTATTGAACATAACAGCTTATAAATCAGAAACTCACCTGTTTTCTACTGACAATTTATTTCTCACAAAATTCCAATGATGGGTTCTGCATTTATCCTGATTTTCAGTTTAGAGAGTTTAAGTAACTCATCTAAGTCATACCTCTTGTGGGATTTCCCTCCAGGCCTGATCTCACAGCCTGCTTCTTAACCGCTAGTAATATTCTGGAACATCATCAGTATAAGTTTTAGGAGAGGGCAGAGGCTGACTGATGATGTCTGCTCATCAGTGCAGGGCTGGAACGACAGAGTCTATTTACCTGAGGTGTGAAAAGTAAAATCCAACACATTCATACCCACCCACAACAAACATTCTGATGTCCAATTTGTTCTTGTATTCATTTGCTGGGGCTGCTGTTAACAAAATACCAGAAACTGGGTGACTTAGCAGAAATTGATTGTCTCAAAGTTCTGGAGGTTAGAAGTCTAAAACAAAGGTGTCAGCAGGGTTGATACCCTCTGAGGGCTGTGAGGGAAGGGTCTCCTCCAGGCCTCTCTTCTTGGCTTGTTAGACGGCCATCTTCACGTTCACATGGTGTTCTCCTTGTAAGTGGATCTGTTTCCAAATTTCCAGTCATAAGGACACCAGTCATATGAATTAGGGCCCACCCTAATGACCTCTTTTTCACTTGATTACCTCCGAAAAAAACCCTATCTCCAAATAAGGTCACATTCTGAGGCACATAGGAGTATTTGGAAGACAGAATTCAACCCATAACAGCTATATTGCCAGGATTTTAGTGGGTAATAGAGTACCACTTAATGCTTTTTAATTACTGGGGCTCTTAGACACATACTAATGAAAAATTTTTGCTCATTAGAAATGAGCAGTTTTTCATTGTTTTCTCTGAATCAAATGTAAACTAATGTGTATCAAATAGTCATTGTATCAAGAACTCAATGAGTGAAATTTAGGCTCTAGAATCTAAGGAAGTTTATATTTTTATGGTCTCATGTCTTTTTCCTTCTGCTTCTTTAGATTCTAGACTCTTCCATAGGTATGAGATATAGGAATAGAATCACATTGCAATGTAAACACCTTGAATTCTGTAACCCCATTTTAATTATTAGAGAAGTGAGTGTATTTATGTTATCTGAGGGCAGACAGGGGAAGATCTGTCTGACTTGACCGTATTGCTACTATTGATTGTCCGTCACATGTCAACACTCTATTAAACCCATAGCAGACAGTACTGCAATGAATCTTCACCACAGTTCTGGAAGGTAGGTGGGGAGGTAGGTATGGTTTCCCTACAGGTGAGGAAATGAAGGCTCAGAAAAGTGTATCACACTAATCAATCATACTCAATAGATTTAGGCCTCTCCAGTACCTGGCCTCAGGATATTTCAATTTTGCCAAGCTCTTTGAAGTACAGAATAATAACAAGCCTCCTCATTTTCTCTCATCTGATGTATAAGGCCTTGTGAAGTAGTTTCTGCTTTGGCATTAGAGAAACCCCGTCTGTAGTCTTTGCTTTTGGGTGACCAGGCTTTATCAGAGAGACTGTGGATATTGCGTATTGTTGCAGGTGCTACGCTAAACAAAATGTGTTACAATAAAGTCTCTGAGGAATAAATAGGAAATGGCTCTTGGCACGAACAAATCCAGCCAACTAACAATACATTTATGCTGTCCCAGTTTCATTCATTGAATGAGGTAACACAGACAGATTTTTACTGAGTGCCTCTCACGTACCAGACACCCTTTTAGGCACTGGGACCATGATAGAGGATGAAACAATATCTGCATGCATAGTGTATGTTATCAAGAAGGGGAAGAAACAATAAGAGGTATATATACATTATTATGTCAGGTAGTGATGAATGGTATAAAGAACAATAGCACAGAATAAAAGTGATGGAGAGGGAGGGAAATTGGGTTGTTCATTTAAGTGGGTGATTAGAGAGTGCCTCTGTGATGAGGTGTCATTTGAATAGGGACTGAATGTCCTTGGGAGCCAGCCAGGTAGAGTGAAGAGTGTTCAAGGTGGAGGAAATGGCAAAGTACAGTCACAGCACAGGGATGAAAGTGATAGAAGAAGATAAGGACCGTATAGGTCATGTCAAAGATGGTTTCCTTCTTGACTATTCTTTGTTTTAAAACTTATGAGAATAGAAGGGCTAATGCAGTAACCACTGGGTGAAAGCATCATAAGGAACAAAACAGCCTGCCCTCTGCCACCAACACTGAGCCTCAGTCCACACCGTATTTGGGAGGTCGGGGAAAGGAGAAAAAACAAGCATGGGAGATTGAGGAGGAGCCACAAAGAGATGGGAGGCAGAGCAAAGAGTACGCTCTGGAAGCCAAGTGCAGAAAGTGTATCCAGGAGGAGAGAGTGATGGACTGAGTCAAACACTGCTGAGAAGTCAAGTAGGATGAGAACTGAGATGTGATCTTTGAAAATAGTAATTGAAAGTCATGGATGACCTTGACAAGAACAGTTTAATTTCAGGCAGTCTTTGCTACCCATCTCTGCTTCAACCAGACTGGCTTAACTTTTATATACTTCACATGTTGGGATTTCATACAAGCATTTATTTTATTTTATTTTATTTATTTATTTTGTGGTACGCGGGCCTCTCACTGTTGTGGCCTCTCCCGTCGCAGAGCACAGGCTCCGGACGCGCAGGCTCAGCGGCCATGGCTCACGGGCCTAGCCGCTACATGGCATGCGGGATCTTCCCGGACTGTGGCACGAACCCTTGTCCCCTGCATCGGCAGACAGACTCTTAACCACTGCGCCACCAGGGAAGCCCTCAAGCATTTATTTTAAATAAAGATTTTGCGACTAAACTCATTTGAAGATTGGAGCTCTAATTCCAGTCTTTTGCAAACAAGGAAACTCAGAATGATTTAGTCTCTTTCCTAAAATGACAGAGCAAATTAGTAACAGAGTGAGATGAGAACCTTGGTTGTTTTGTATCCTGATTCAGGGATTACATCCTCTATCATATAGCATTAACTATATATTATTGGGTGTATTATCAAGTGATAATACATCATGCACACAGAAGCATATTAATAGATTAATTAATACAAAGTGTTTTCATTAGAAATTGTGACATCATTTCAGAGCCATAAAATCAAGTATGAGTCATCCATACATTTCAACATGGTTGATAATAATTCAGTTACATTCTTGAATGTTACATTAATATCCATTAAGATAATGTGATTTTAAATCTATCAGTTTATATTTTAAAATTGATTTATATATATGTATGTATGTATGCCTTAATTATGTACATGTATATTTACCTGTACATGTACAGGTAAATATGTATTACATTAAAATATAATGTATAAATATTACATTAAATATAATAATAAATATACACCTGACACAGGTTGATGTTAGCATTACTCCATGTGTGGAATATGTTTGATTTATGATTATGATAATTATTCTAAGACAATAAGATAAAGAGATAAATATAAAGCTAGAAAATATATGAGAAAAGAAGTTGAAAATAAATATTAACATACACTATGTAAGAGTAAAATTCTCACTATCTCGTATTATAGAAATATGTTTTATATAAATATATCAGTTTTCAATTATAAATATATTCATATGTTTAATTGAATTAAGAAACAATTTGATATGGACTTTTGATGAATAAATACATTCTGTATTTTATCAGGCAAACGAGACGAAAGAATATGCCAGAAAGTGATTATTAGATCAATCATAAGGAAACAGGACTGTATAAGTCAAACCCCTGTAAGTGGAAAAATATCATTTGTTACATAAAGCGTATGTGTCTTTCCAGAAGTATATGTGTCACAGCACTGGTAAGTTTGTAAGCCAACAAAATGCCAACACTTAAAATATTTGACTTTTGGAGATTATTCCTACATTCTAATATTAAAATACTCTGTTTGTGAAGAAGTATGAATTATTCTTGGCATAAATAATCAACAGTTCTGAATGTTAATTGCAATACAGAGAGATGGAAATTTAAACCTAAATATATTTGACCACATATTGTCTTAAGTGTGTAATTTTAATCAGCAAAAATAGTCTTAGTTCTAACTTTCCCCACTTTAATAAGACCTGTCTGATTCTGTAGTCTACTTAGTTGTGATACAATACAGGTTACAATAGAATCATTAGATTGTGATTACTATATTCCATAGATCTGTCTAGTTATGTGTGCACATTTCATACTTTGAGTTATGTCAGATTGCCATCTTGGACAAACAATATGCTACCTTAGTGGAATCAATATCACTGTTTTAAAATTTTTTAAACAATTTTCTCATCTCTTCTTACAGATAAATGTTGCATCTTGCGATGGAAGATGCCCATCAGCTACCATATTTAACATCAATATTGAGAGCCATCTAAGATTCTGTAAGTGTTGTCGTGAAAATGGGGTGCGCAACTTGACTGTGCCACTGTATTGCTCAGGCAATGGCACTGAAGTCCTGCACACTCTCCAGGAACCTATAGACTGTACATGCCAGTGGAATTAAATTCTTGGATTCCAAGAACTCTATGCAACATCATAAGGTCAAATGGAGTTAATTTTTATCACTCTTTTTAAGGCACTGGGCAGATTTATACTGTTTAATAATGTATTTTTCAGACTACTGGGATATGGCAATTTAACACTTGCTACAAAATAAATAAAATTTCCAGGAAAAACTAGATTTATTGACTTAGTCTATTTTAGAGAATCAAATGATTTTAAGGTGTTCAGCTGAAATGCTGTTATGTATATAATTGCAGCATGCAATTATATTCTCATCTATTAGAAGGTTGTTTTGTAGGATTCTTTCAGTTTCACTCAATAGTTTTTTCTTTTTAATTTGAAAAGTCTGCCATAGCTATTCGAATTAAGATACTCTTCATTGCTACGGTTTATTCTGGTAAATGTAATCAGTTAATAGTGGCATCTGGATAGTCATAAAGAGTGGTACGCTTAGAGACTGATCATAGAACAATAGGATTTTAGATTATTTGAAGTCTGAGTGGATATTAGGAATGTTATTGCAAATTTCCCTTATTTTGCAAATTTATCAGATAACCAGAGAAGCTATGTGACTTGTACAAATTCGTCCGGTGTAATGATATAGTGAATTCATGTTAACAGCTGGATTAAGTCTACATCTTTGATATTCCAGCAATATGTTCTTTCCTTTTGAACAGTATGGTAAGGTGTGTATCACAGAACCTTTTATTCTTAAAGAGTTTGCTTTGCCTAGAATTAAGAATTTTAAACTCAATTCCTTTAAAAACAAGGAAAAAATGCCACACATACATATGTATATACATATATGTAATAGTTACCTGAATAATAAGGAATGGGGAAATGTAGCATCATTTGCTAAATAGAGGAGGGAGATCTCGGGCTTTTATTTTTTGTACCATTAAAACTGTTTTCAAATATGTTGTTATTATTTAACATTTAGTTAGCTATTTACTGTCTCACAGACGTCTGATTTTTGAGATGTATTTGCCTAACTATTGAAGTTGCATGCTATTTTTCTGTTCATGCTGCTGTTTTGCCAATGAAGGATGAAATAAAATGATTTGAATGTATTAGTAATTCTACAGTGGAATGCCGCACTTTTTAAAGACAGTAGATTATTGACATTTGCAAGGAATATATTCTCAGATCTTTGCAAACCCCCCAATTGTTTGCCACTTATAGTATATAATTATCTGATTCTCCTCATCTGTAAAAAGAAGAGAATGCCCCACTTGGTATGATTGTTGTGAGGATCAAATGAAGTTGAACATCAATGAGAGAAGAGTAAAACTGCATTGAAAAGTGGTTGTGGGAGCCTGATGACTAGGCTGAGCTAGGTGATTTGTTTCTATTTCAAAATCATGCTACCCAGAAAAATTACAACAGATTAGATATTTTGGGACCCCCAGGGTTACTTAGAAATGGATGAAAGAATCAAATGAACGTTGCATCTGCAAAGCCCCAGTATCTACTGTATATAAAAATTGATTTTATCTTATTTGCACTTAATAACACTTATAAGTGTTCTGTCTAGACATTAACATTTCAATATTCTTTGACTCCTGTTAACATATAGATTGAATCAAATCTATTTGGTTAAAATATACTAACATTTTGCTTAAGAGAAACTGTATTTACCTCAAATGAGGTACAGAATATTGTATATTGTCTACCACTCATTTCTTTATTTTCATGCTCTGTTAAATATTTATTATATTAAAAATATTGAATTGTCTTTAAACCTATTTGTGGGGAAAAAGAGAAACATTTTCCTAGAACTTCATAAACATTCTCAAATACAATAAATCTATATTGAGCACTTGCTATGTGTCAGGCACTGTTCTAAGCTCTTGAGAACATGGGCAATACAAAATAGACACAGGGCTCACCCTCATGCAACTTAGAGTCTAGTGAGAAAGTAGGTATTGCATAAATAAACACACCTGCGGGGAAAGTCCAGAAGGAAAACACAAAATTCTTTGGAATGTAGTTCAAGGTGGCCATCAAATCAGCAGAGGGGTACAAATGGACTTTCCATAAATGGTGTTGGGACAACTGGATAGTAAACTGAATAAAGAGATGTTAGATCAGGGTATATGGAGTCTGGGATATGAACTTCTCAATGTAGAACAATATATTTTTTGATTTCTGAATTATGTTTGTATCACATATTCCTCACACTTAAATTAGTTATAAAATAAGTATAAGGGATCTTAGAAAAGAACAGTCAGGAAAGGAGGCTGAGAAAGAATAGTTATAGAGTTTGGAGTAAAGCCTGGAGCCTTAATGGGGGTCACAGAAGCCAGGAATTGGAGTTATTCTGTCAAATGGTGATGAAAAGTCATTTGATTTATAGAAATAAGAGTTCATTGGTGTTTCTTATTATGAACAAAAGCCATAATGAAGTGGTGTATTAGTCAGTTTGGGCTGCTATAACAAAACAGCACAAACTGGGCAACTTAAAAACATCAGACATTTATTTCTTACAGTTCTAGAGACTGGGAAGTTCAAGATCAAGGTGCCAGCAGATTTGGTGTCTGGTGAGGGTCTGCTTCCTGGTTCAAAGACAGCAGTCTTCTTGCTGTATCCTTTCCATGACAGAAGGGGTAAAGGAACTTTCTGGAGTCTCTTCTAAAAGGGCACTAATCCCATTCGTGGGGGCTCCACCCTCATGTTCTACTCACTGCCCAAAGGGCCCACCTCCTAATACCATCATATGGAAGGTTAGGACTTCAACATATGAATTTTGAGGGGACATGGCCATTCAGCCCATTGCAAATGAGTTGAAAGGTGATAAGTAGATGATAAATTGGACTCAATATGTGCACTGCTCCTGATGTACTCATGCCCAGATTCACTCAAACACATGCTTATGTTTCTGCAGCTGGTGCCGCCTGCCCCCATCTTCATGACAGTTTCCCCTCCCAGGCAGCCTGAGGCAGCTAGGCAGGAACAGCACATCACATGTGCAGCAGGCCCAGACTAAGCCATTGACCTCCTTGCCTTACTCTGACCACTGTCTCAGTCTTCTGGGGAGGAAGGACTGCATCCCTCCCCCATGTCTGCCTTAGGGGCTCTGGTTTCTCCTGCCACTTCTGAGCCTGGAAGAAGTATCATGCCCCCTGATTACCATGAAGAACTGAGTAATGCAGCCTGGAAAAAAGGAGGAATTAATACCCTGTGAAGTAAACTCTGAACAATGGACAGGTCCAGGAGCCAGCAGGTAAATTGCTCACTGTCACCCCTCATCCACAATGACTATTCCAAGATGCAGTGGTTCCATTTGGCCTTTCCAGATATATCTGTTTTGTGTAAGCAGTGGCCTGCTCTCTAACAATCTGACTTGTATTAGCTTTTGTCCCTCTCCTGCCTCACTTTCCTTAAATCAGTTCCTTGAAGAGTCTTCTTCACCTCAGTAAATGACAACTGTCAAATTTAGTGTGTGTGTGTTGCATTAAAACTACAAGATGTGATTTTTAGCTTAGATTTTTTAAACAGCTAACACTCTTTATTGAGTCATTTTGGAAGGGAGAAGAGTAAAAACAAACTCTCTTGTATTGTTTGTAGGAGAAAAATAATACAAAACATACACATAAATAATTTCTATTGTCATTTTGTTTATTTTTGTTCTTCTCCCTGCCCCTCCTGATCTGGGATTAAATTGAATATAATTTTTAATTTCTTTAAGAATTTTTAGTGAAAGCAGTCTTGAGAAAAAAGAACAAAGCTGGAGTTATCATGCTGCCTTACTTCAGACTATACTACAAAGTTACAGTAATCAAAATAGCATGGTATTGGCACAAAAGCAGACACATAAATCAATGTATCAGAATAGAGAGCCCAGAAATAAACCCACACACCTATGGTCAATTAATCTATGACAAAGGAGCCAATAACATACAATGTAGAAAAGACAGTCTCTTCAGTAAGTGGTACTGGGAAAAATGGACAGCTATATGTAAAAGAATAAAATTAGAACATTTTCTCACAGCATATACAAAAGTAAACAAAATGGATTAAAGACCTAAATGTAAGATCAGAAACCATAGAAGTCCTAGAAGAAAACATAGGCAGAACACTCTTTGACATAAATCATAGCAATATTTTTGAATCTGTCTCCTAAGGCAAAGGAAACAAAAGCAAAAATAAACAAACAGGACTTAATTAAACTTAAAGGCTTTTGCACAGCAAAGGAAACCATCAACAAATAAAAAGACAACCTATTGAAGGGGAGAAAATATTTGCAAATGATATGACCTATAAGGGGTTGATATCCAAAATATATAGACAGCTCATACTATTCAATTTCAAAAAAATGAACAACCCAATTTAAAAATGGGCAGAAGACCCAAATAGACACTTTTTTCCAAAGAAGACATACAGATGGCTAACAAGCACATGAAAAAATGCTCAACATCACTGATCATCAGGGAAATGCAAATCAAAACCACAATGAGATATTACCTCACACATGTCAGAATGGCTACCATCGAAAAGTCTATAAATGAGAAATGTTGGCAAAGATGTGGAGAAAAGGAACCCTAGTACACTGTTGGTGGGAATGTAAGTTGGTGCAATCACTATGGAAAACAATATGGAGATTCCTCAAAAAACTAAAAACAGAACTACCATATGGCTCAGCAATTCCACTATTGGCTATATAGCCAAAGAAAATGAAAACATGAATTTGAAAAGATACATGCATCCCAATGTTCACAGCAGTATTATTTACAATAGCTAAGATATGGGAACAACCTAAGTTTCCATCAACAGATGAATAGATAAAGAAAATGTGGGGCTTCTCAGGTGGCACAGTGGTTGAGAGTCCACCTGCCAATGCAGGGGACATGGGTTCGTGCCCCGGTCCGGGAAGATCCCACATGCTGCAGAGCAGCTGGGCCCGTGAGCCATGGCCACTGAGCCTGCGCGTCCGGAGCCGCCTGTGCTCCACAACAGTGAGAGGCCCGCGTACCACAAAAAAAAAAAAAAAAAAAAAAAAAGAAAGAAAGAAAATGTGGTATATACATACAATGGAATATAACTCAGCCATAAAAAAGAATGAAATTCTGCTATTTGCAACAACATAGATGGACCTGGATGGTATTTTGCTTATTGAAATAAGTCAGACAGAGAAAGACAAGTACTGTATGTTATCACTTATAGGTGGAATCTAAAAAAATAAATGAACAAAACAGAGACTCATGGATATAGAGATCAAACTAGTGGTTACCAATGGGGGTAGGGGGAGGGGCAAGATAGTGGTAGGGGATTAAGAGGTACAAACTACTCTGTATAAGATAAATAAGCTACAAGGATATATTGTACAGTACAGGAAATATAGCTTTCTGAGCTTTTTATATGAAATTAATTACCATGCAATGTTTCAAGATTAATGTTCACATTACACGGAAAATAACACTATTGAAATCCAGATACCTCAATAATTTCTTAAAATTAATCTATTGAGAACATGTGTGGCTACAATATATAGATTCAGAAGATTTCAAGATACAGAATAAGTATGACTCTGATCAGAGGGCCTGTATGTAGCCCAAGTGGATTAGGATTCATGTTTGTGCTAATATTCCCAGACAGGGTCGCTGTGAATGATCGTACATTTTGGTCCCAGTATTAAAGTGCCCATCTGAGGGGCGAAGCTGTGCTGAAATCTGACTCAGGTTCCTCAAGCCAGGTCATGAACCAAGACAAGAGACTGTTTCTACTCAGAGGATGAAATTCCCTTTCCTTTGCACAAAGGCACTGGCCTCTTGCCAAGCCAAACACCCGTCTTTGGAACTGCATCTTCCCAGAGGGAGGAGCCTGTTTCTAATAACTCCTGAGGTAAGAAAGGGGAGGCATTTTCTAATTCATCCATCAGACATTGTGCCTTTTCCTAATACACCTGTCATGAGTAGGCACCTTTTCCTAATTTGCACAAAGGTCAGCAACTGTCTGTTCCCAGCCTTCATTTCTTTCTAATGAAGTCTTAAAAATGACTATAGTGCTTGAAATCTTGCCTCTAGACTGCATCTCTGGGGAAAAAACCCTTAACTTTCAGAGTTTTTCTTCAACAACTGCTAACTAGAAAGCTTTAAGTTCTAGCTAACATAAAAGTCCTATTATTAGATTATCTATTATCAGAAAATACAGAGATTAGCAAATCTTGAGATTGATAAAAAAATAAATTATACTTACTAAAGAGTATGGAATTTAAGTTTTCTGCTTTCTCAATCATATTTATTTTGTGTCAAAATTATCTTAAATTATATGTCTATATTTTCTATTAAAAGCTATATATGACACATATAAATAACTTTTAGTTTTGTGACCCAAGTTAATAGTTCTATATGTGAGTAAACTATAATCCTTATCATCAGTGTCAATGGCTCCAGTATTTACTTCTTATGTTTATTTCTTGGTTGCTTGATTTAAATCTCCAAGTAATTTTTCTCTAGAAAAGTACATGGAGTGTATATTTTCTAAATTTTTAATCACAGTGTATCATGACAGCTAAGATTTCAGGCTCTCAGACCAAGTAGGTACAAATTCAACTCCTGATACCTTCTTTTGCTGTATGACTCTAAGTAAATTTAACGATTTTGCACTTCATATTTTTCAAATTTCTCATTGGATTAGTGTAAGGCTAATGGACTTAATGCTTGTAAAGCACTTACTATAGTGTTTAACATGTAAAAAGGACTTGATATATATTAGGTGAGTATAAAAATCTGAGGTGATAGTTTGCTCCTCCTTACATCCTTTCATGCTCCTCTGATCACCCAAATTGTCAAAATTCATGAAAAACTACAATTTCCTTCTTTCACAGCTACTGTTTTTGTTGTTAGCCATCTTTCTTCATCTCTAATGTTTGTGTTGTGATGGCCACTCATAAAATACAGTGGGATGCTGTTAAAACCTGTTGTTTCCTGGCAGCTACTATGTCTGAATAGATATAGAAAGACCAGGGAGACAGTTGGAATGAAAGAAACTTCAGGTACTTTTGAAAGATGCACTTTTGTAATAATACAGTTTCTGACCAGTTTCTGGTATTTACAGATCTCAAAACTCCAAGTTAAGGAATTGGAAATGGGAGAGTTGTAAATTATTTCCTTTCCCTTTTCCTGGTAGACTTTGATCTATTATAAATAACAGAATTTCTTCCAAAATCAGTTTTGTTCTGTTAAGCAATTTTAGTTTATGAATTTTTTTGTTTTTATATTTTTCTGTTTCTTCACTGTTTAGAGATACATTAGCCAGGGTTACACTGAAGTGCTGGTGATACACCATTTTAAACTTGAAGATCCATTTAAACATTTTTTTTATGGTGCCCCAAATTTGGAAACAACTTAAATAATCTACAGTTCTACAGTTCAGTTATTGTTATATAAATTATATGATATTCATAACTTGGATTATTATGCACAATTCAAAATTATATTTTCAAAGATTCTTTACTGAAGCAACATGTTTTGTGAAAAAAAGCAAAATATAAAAGTAAATAATTTCAATCTTGCCAAAAAATATATATATGCATTGCATAAACAATATCGGGAAGAAACAGATGAATATGTTCAACACTTGCTATCTTGGGCTGGTGGGATTATGGGTAAATTTATGGTAAATTATGGTACATTTTCCATGTATACAAAGATGTATACATCTTTTGTATACACCTGTGTACCAAAACTGTATACAAAATGTATACATCTCTTTAAAAAGCAAGTGCTTCTTTGGGGATTTGAAAAAACAGATTTTTTTTCTTTTTTCTTTTTAAGGAGAAAGTGAAGTTCATAGAGAAACAATTGTGGTAGATGGGACTAAAATCAAAATTACCCCGAAGTATAAATTTTATTACTTAAGTAATGCATAAACAATTCTACTCATTTTTGCATTTTTTCTTTAGAATTAGCCATTTTGAATAGTATCAACCTCAAACAAACATTGTAACACTTAATAGAAGAGAAAAATAGAAAACTGGTTAGCTTAAGTAAAGGAGTCTATATTGTGATTCATGTGGAATTTGTGGCCCATATTTTAAGAATGATGTTTGTTTGTATTAAAAGAGAAACGCTCACCAGCCTTTTAAAATTTACTACAGTGGTAATTGTTTCTCTTCACTTAAGAATTAGAGATATTGGGCTTCCCTGGTGGCGCAGTGGTTGAGAGTCCGCCTGCCGATGCAGGGGACACGGGTTCGTGCCCTGGTCCGCGAACATCCCACATCGCGGAGCGGCTGGGCCAGTGAGCCATGGCCGCTGAGCCTGCGCGTCCAGAGCCTGTACTCCGCAACGGGAGAGGCCACAACAGTGAGAGGCCCGCGTACTGCAACAAACAAACAAAAAACACAAGAATTAGAAGATATTGAAAAGGAACACTGCTTATATCTATCATTGTCAAAAAATGACCATCTTCAGGAGCTTGATTTTGGCTAAAATAACATGCATATACTACGTGTTTATGTGGCACACATAGCTGAAATAAAGCACTACATTTTCTTGTCATCTGTGGAACACTTATTTTTTGTGCCCTTTTCTTTCCTGGATAAGAATTATATATTTTGTAATACATATAGTATACTTTTAGCACCCAAATCTTATCACTGATTTTATTTTAGAATAGTACAAACTCTGAGATCAAATATCAACTTTAAATAAAATGTCTATACAATTTTGCAAAGAAGTCTTAAGGAAATAAACTGACCATAATATTAGGATAATAAATACCAAATATATGAGAATTATTCAATGATGAGAACAGTACAGTAAAATCAACATTTAGAAAATGATTTAACTTCAGAAATAAAGTACATAGGTTATAAATATATTAGACCTTTTGCCAAAGTAGTACCTAAATACCTGTACTTTTTAAGTTATATTCATTTCCTTGATCTAGCCTCAGCTCTAAATTATATCAAATAAGACAAAATTATTTAGTCAATGAGCAAGGAGATTCTATATCTCTTTATGTAATTAATGGTTAGGAGAACAGACTCTGGCACTAGAGTGTCTGGGTTCAACTCCCAGTGATGTTACTTACTACTCTGGGAGAGGAGCTGTAGCATGAGTGCCAGTCCGATGGATTCCTTCAAAGAATTTGAGAATTTGAGATAACCGGACTTTGAGATGGGCAAGAGAGAATGAAATGCTGGGACTTGTATGCATTAACCTCTGCTTCCCTTACTCTGCTAGCTTCATCTTTCCCACTGCATCCCAAGTTGTCACATGTGCAGCTTTGATAACTGCAACCTTGCATACAGCCAAGGCTACGCAGCTTTGGTGAAATCATCTTTATTATGTTTGTCAACAGAGAGGAAGGGGCATCTGTCTCTGAGCTCTTGTTGGGAAATCCTGTGCAATGATTGGTCAGGCTTACTTATGACCTGATCAATCACATTGACTGTTGGGTGTGTATTAGCTTTCTATTGCCATGAAACAAATTACCACAAATTTTGTGGCTTGAAGATAAATGTTTATTATCTGACAGTTTCTGTGGGTCAGGAGTCTGGACAGAGTTTAGCTGGGCTCTCAGGATCTCACCAGGCTGAAATTAAGTTGTTAGGTGGGACTGTGATCCATCATCTGAGGCTCTGGGTCCTCTTCTTCCAGGCTCATTTAGGTTGTTGGCAGAAATTAAGTTCCTTGTGATTGCAGAAAACTGAGGCCTGTTTTCGTGCTGGCTGTGGGCTGGGGCACACCCTTAGCTACTGGAGGTTATGCTTGTATTCTAACCACTTGGCCTTCTCACATCATGGCTGCTTACTTCTGAAAGGCCGGCAGGAGAATCCCTCTTTTGTTCTGCTACAGTGAAGTCTTATATAATGTAACACAGCCATGGAAGTGACTGTTATTTTTACAGGTCCCACCAACCCTCAGAGGAGGGGGATGGTACAGGGTGTGACTACATGGGGTGAGAATATTGGGTGTCATGCTAGAATTCTGCCTACAGTAAGGGTTAGAGTATTATGCTTGGCCCAGCCAGTATCACTGGCCATCCGTATGAGCTCACAGAGCTCCATCATCCTCTACTCTCCTATGAAGGGAGACAAAAACAGTACCACTAATTTATCCAGCTTAGCAGATTTAAGGAAGGATGTTTTTATGTTGGTCTTTAATCTTTTTCTCTAATTTTTCAAGGTGTAAGGATAATGGACTTTCCCTCTGGATATAAAGCCCTTGCAGTAAGTCAGGATTTCACTTCTGCCTCTCCTTTTCTTTCCCTCTACCTAAGATACTTTCTGCATCAAAGTTTCCCAGTAAAAGTTTACTGAACTGAATTCATTACATGTTAAATGTGTTGATAATCTCATTTAGAAAAAAATTCCCACCCATCCTGGCATACTTGTTAACAAATCTAGCAGGAAAGCCATAAACTTAATGGACCAGACCTCTGAATTACTTCACAACCACCCCTATTCTGGAGATGAAGATCCTCTTTGTATAGTCCTGATTCTCAACATGACATCTGCATTTTAGTCCACACCAATAGATATAGATAAAACCAATTTCTAATTTTGGATTCTGACACACAGCCAATAACACTTGATTAAACATAACATTTTCACTCAAAGTAAATTAATTTGGATTATTTTGGATAATTAAATATTTTCATAAAAGATCAAAATAACTACTTTTCATATTGTATAAATGAATATGCTAAAAGAGACTACCACCCATTTTAAGGAAGTTTTACATTGTAGAAAAGGCCAATCCTACTTATAGAACCAAAAAGCCAATCTTTTTGGCACCACATTTAAGAAATCAAATACAGATGAAAAAATGCTGCTAATCCATCTTTTATTTTCTTTCTCTTTTAACTCACGCCAGCAAAATAAAGCTTAGGAATTCTATAGCAACAATAGCTTCCCATTAAATAGTGATAGAAATATGGCTCACTTTGATTACATATCAGCTTGTAAAAGTGTTATTTTTGTGAGAAAAGTTTGAGTAAAATATCTTCTTTGAAAGAGGAAATTTAAAAAGATCTGTAAGAACAGGAAACATGAGACAAGGAAAGACAAAAAATAGTGCCACTAGTTTTCCAATTCAGAAGATTTAAGGAAGAATGTTTTTATGTTGGTCTTTAATTTTTAAGTATGGTTCCATTTAAATCTTAAAACAGTACACTTTTCTACACTCTGGAATGTGACAGATCTTGGCCACTCTAAAGGTTAACACATAGTTTAAAAAACAAAATACAACTGAGCAAATTTTACAGATCTTATTGGCTTATTCAAGGATGCATGAAAGGGGCAGCATCCAATCTAGCAGACAGAAAGGAGCTCCAAGGAGCTGTATAAAATGAAAGATTTTTACAGGCAGAAGGGATCAGGAACAAGGAAGTTATGCTAGATGAAAAAGAGCAGTTGGTTATGACAAGGTCACTTTCCTTTAGGGAATAGCAGGAGTCTATCAGGCAGATTACCTAACTAGTACTAATCAGGAGATTCCTGATTGACTGGCGTAAGATTCCGGTCAATCTGGGAGAGCTGAAACTGTAATTAAGTCTCAGTTTGGTGATGTAAGGCTTAGCATAAGGGACTCCATTTGGGGCCTCTTGTCTTGTTTTTAACAACATTAAGAAAGTGTCTCATGAATATTGCAAAGGACTCTGAAAAAGACTCTTAAGAGTTCATGGCAAAGGCAGAAGTTTACAGTAATAGTATAAATCACGCATGGGTTTTTCCAGAGTGGCATGATTCATGTTAAAATTTCTATCCAATATTTCCAAAAACATTTTTGTTTGTTTGCGGTACGCGTGCCTCTCACTGTTGCGGCCTCTCCCGTTGCGGAGCACAGGCTCCGGACGCGCAGGCTCAGCGGCCATGGCTCACGGGCCCAGTCGCTCCGCCGCATGTGGGATCTTCCCGGACCAGGGCACGAACCCGTGTCCCCTGCATCGGCAGGCGAACTCTCAACCGCTGCGCCACCAGGGAAGCCCCCCAAAAACATTTTTAACCTTTACATTGTGGTAAGTCCCAAGTGCCACCTAGAAAAGAGAGAGAGTTTTATAATATTCCGTCAACAAGTATTTATTCAAAAAATATTTGTAGAGTGCCTACTATATAAGGTATCATGATTGGCTCCACAGGTAGTATGATCAATGGGACATAAATTTTACCTTCAGGCAGATTATAGTCTGGTAGAGAAGATGTCCACAGATATCTATATAAAAAATATAATTCAGTGAAGCATCCATTAGAGGCATTAAGTACCACAGAAGCACAGAGGAGGGGGATATGACTCTTGTGAGGAGGACCCAGGCAAAGCTTCATGAAAAAGGTAAGATAGAAGGGAACTTTTAAGGACAAAACCAAAAGTGTATGAAGTGAACTGCAAATGTTTCTGGAAGACTTCAATGGGCAGAGTAAGGAATTAGGAAGGCTGAGGAGCCATTGAAGACACTGTGAGTAGGAAATTAACATTATCAGAACTGACTACTTTAGGAAGATTAATCTGAGGACAGTTGAAAATGGATTGAAGTAGGGGAAAAACTAGGGCTAGAGAGGCCTGTTTTAGATCAATCTAATAAAAAGAGATGAAGGGAGGTCAAATATCTAGATGTGATATTGTGATTTATATTTGGAAATATATATTTGGTCTTAGTCCTCATTTCTGGCACACAGCTCCTAAAACCTTTGGAATTTCCTAAGTGGTGAGAGCCATAAAAGTGTCTCTTGTTATGTTAAGGTAATTTGGGGGCCTAAGGATGGGAACTGGTTGCCAGGAGAACCAATCATGTGATTAGATGGTTTGATCTTTCAAGCTGGCCCCCAGCCTCTGGAGGGGGTGGAGGCTGGAGGTTGAATCAACCACCAGTGGCCAATGATTTAATCAGTCATGCCCACGTAATGAAGCCTCCATAAAACCCAAAAAAGACAGGGTTTGAAGAGCTTCTGGGTTGGTGAACACTTGGAGATTTGGGGAGAATGGCTTGCTCCAAGAGTGTATGGAAACTCCACACCCATTCCCACATACCTTACCTGATTCATCCTTCAATCCAGCTGTTCCTAAATTATATCCTCTTATAATAAACTGGTAATCTAGTAAACAGGTTTCCTGAGTTCTGTGAGTCATTCTAGCAAATAAATCGAACCCAAGGAAGGGTTTGTGGCAACCTCCAATCTGTAGCTCGTTGGTCAGAAGCACGGTTAACAACCTGGGCTTGCGACTGGCATCTGGGGGCAGGGGTCAGTCTTGTAGGACTGAACCCTTAACCTGTGGAATCTGATGCTATCTCTGAGTAGATAGTGTCAGATTGAACTGAACTGTAGGACACCCAGGTGGTGTCCCAAGCTTTGCCTGGTGTTACAGAGGTGTGCCCCCCTTAACACACACACACACCTCACATGTTGGAATTAGATTCAGGAATCCGAAAGATTAGATGACAGGGAAAGAGGGCCCAGATTGAGATAGTAACAGCAGGAGCCAAGAGGAGTAAGTTTATGCACAGAGTCAGAGGATACAACACTCAGCAGCTCCTTCACTAGAAGTGAAGCTCCATGAAGGGGAGGACTAATTGCACCTGTTGCTAGCCCTCAGTGCTTAGCACCGTGCTTGCACATAATATGCACTCAATATTTCTGACTGAATAAATGACTGGAATTTAAATGTGAGGAAGGGGTGGGTATTGTGTTTACTTGTATATTTGCCATGTTTCCACCAGGGATGTGGTTAATGCAGCTATGTCCACCCAACTTCTGGTGAAGACAACGGTTACCTTTCATAACAGATACATAAATAAGACCCCAAACAACACATTTCCTAATAGGGAATTCACCTTGTAAGATGTTAGTGATCTCCATTATTGCTTAAGTGACTTCCGTTTGTGTTTCTCCATCTGAAAAATAAATTATTTTCCTTGAGAATAAATGCCCTGAAATTGTACTAAATCTACACTTTCCGTTTTCTCAAAAGATCCATGATTTTCTTGAATCTTTCACTTCATTTCTCTATAACTAAGTTCCTAGGTCAAAAAAAGGGTAAGGCAGGAACAAGGCCATACTTGTTATTTGATGGGATAACCCTTCAGGAAGGAGAGCTTTTTAGGAAACCTCCTTGATTAACTTGCTACCAAGTTTATCGACCTAGTGGAGAGACTGATGTAAACTACAGAAGGTGATAGTGTTTTTGACAGCTGCTTATTTAAAATGCAATTGTTTGCACAGCAAATGTATGACAAAAAAGCCATGTTGAAATATATACACTTTATTTTTTTATTTAATTCACTTGATGGATTTTAATTTTATTTATTTTTCAGACCAGTTTCCTGATTTTTCTATCCCCCCAAGTTTTATAACACTGTATAAGTTTAAGGTGTACAGCAAAATGATTTGGTATATGTATCTATTGTGAGGTGATTACCACAATAAGTTTAGTTAACATCCTTGATAGATTTTTAATTTGATCATATTTCTCACAGACTAAAAGCTAATTCATTGGCAATGAAATCGTTTGTGATATAATGCCTTGACACTTTCCACTTTTAAAGACTAAAGATATGTAGGGCCCTCAGGAATTAAAACAACATAAATATAGTTCACATGTATAACTGCTTGAATTAAGACATGGTCTGTGACATCATGAAGTTCCTAATCTGGCTGAGAATATATATAAATATATAAAAAGTAAATTTTTGTGTTACAATGTAAACAAAGTTCTATAGGAAAACAGAAGTGCAAAGGTTTATGGCCTGTTACTTCACTGAGGGTATAAATTAGCGTGCCAAGGAAGAGGAGAGAGGTGAAGTTGGAAAAGTGAATTTGGCCAGAGGTACATCGTAAGCAACCAAGAGTCAGAAGAGACTTTTAAGTACGCACCTAAAAAGTAAGCTTTGTTTTGTTTTGTTTTTCAAACCATTCTTATTTACTTATTTAGGCTGCACTGGGTCTTAGTTGCGGCATGCCGGACTCTTAGTTGCAGTATGCAGCCTCTTAGTTGCAGCTTGCATCTAGTACCAGGGATCAAACCCAGGCCCCCTGCACTGGGAGCACGGAGTCTTACCCACTGGGCCACCAGGGAAGTCCCAAAGTAAGTTTTTAAGTATGCTCATGTGTGTATTTCAGAAAGATCACATTAGCTAACAGTGTATAGGAGAGACTGGGGATATCAGATAAAAAGACAGTCCAAGTATGAGTTTATCTGCATTAATCCAGTGAACCAATATTAGTTGTCACTCTAGTAAGTGTTTACACTTTACTAAGCACTGTTTAAGCTTACTTTTGGCCGCACTCAACTTTTCAGAGAGATGATCAGCTAGTAAATGGAGCCATAGGATCTGAACTAAGTTTCCAACTCTTAAACATGGCACATACTTTCCAGAGAGAAAGGTAATTCGGTTTTCAGTTAAGCCCATGACTGTGGGAATAGAGAGGAAGTAATCAACCTAAGAAATATTTTAGAAGGAGAACCAAAGGGATTTTTGAGGACAACTTGGCTTTGAGTAGTGAGGGAAAAGATCTGAGGATGCAGAGTTGGTGATTTTTTTGTTTGGTTCACTGACCCTCTGCTCAGGAAAGTCTGGGAGAGGGAAGATCATGAATTTAGTTTTGGAAGGATGCTTTTGAGTTGCCTGTGAGGGACATCCATGTGGAAATGGCCAATGCAGACCTGTAAATACTGCTCTGAAGCCCTGGAAAGAAATGAGATCCAAGATGGCATGACTGGGAGTCTGAATATGACTGAAAAACATATAAGTGAATGAAATAACCCCGACTCATGAAGGGTTGGATGGGACCTGGGAGTGCTTGCACATGCACCTAGACCAATGTCTTCAAGAGCAACAAAATACATGGAAACTGTAAGGGACTAAAAATAATTGCTTGAATGCACAGATGGGGCTAATATTAACAATAAGATACAAAAAGGCCACAAATCAACTGCCATTTCTGAGGTGCCAAGAGCAAAAGCAGGGGACTGTGCATGAGCCCTGCACACAGAACCACCCAGAGGCTGGGCAGACCACCTAAGCTACCCCTGTGCCAGACCCACCAATCCTCCCTCACCCCCATTTAAGGAAACAGCCCACCCCCCCTCCCCCTGCAGGAATGGGCAAGGCCACCTGTTTCTTGTCCTCACTCCCTCCAGCTGTAGCAGGCGTCCCAATAAAGCCCAATAAAGCCTTACCTGAATTCTTCGTCCGGCCTCTTACCAATTTCTGTTGATCATGAGACAGGCTGGGGCCTGAAACCTGGGATCTGGGACCCTTTTCCCTAGTACTTGCACCTGGACAAAGGTCTCCTTCCGCAACAAAATACAAAGAAACTATAAGGGACTAAAAATAACTTTCCGCATGCGCAGTTGGGGAAAGTTAAGAACAACGACATACACAAAGACCAAAAACCCAACTGCCCCTTCTGAGGAGTCAGGAGCAAAAGCAGGGTACTGGGCATGCAGCCTGCACACAGCACCAAGGGGGCGGGCAGACCACCCAAGTCATCCCTGCCTCCTGACCCCTAGACCGTCACCCTATGTGAGGAATCAGCCCACGCACCCCACCCCCCAAGGGAGCGAGCAAGGACACCTGTTACTTGATTTCGCTCCTTCCTGCTGAAACAATAAAGCCTTGCCTGAATTTCTTATCTGGCTTCTCATCAAATTCTATTGATGAAGGAGTCCAAGAACCCTGGCCTGTAACATAGAGTCCAAAGACCCTAGTGGTAAAAAAGGCACCATGGGTCAAGTCAGTTTTTAAGTTGCAAATGTCAAGGATGATGTGGACTTAAGAAGACAGAAGAACCATGTGAGGGTGATGTCAGGGAAGCTAACTGAGCTCTCAGGATGGAAGTAAGGTTCAGTCAATTCTGTTAAACACTACAAAAAACAAGCAGACCACACAACTGTTACCAATGAAAGAAAGCGGCTTCATACACAGCCACATTGGATGAACTTAAAACTGGGCTCAGCCAGGATTCTTCGCAGCCACGGCGGTCGACTTCTGTTTTTCCTGAGGCCAATTTGAGTCCTCCTTCACCGCCCTACCCTTTCCTCCCTTCTTGCATGTACTGTAATTCTCCTCCACATCAGTGTTTGGGGACTTGCCTCCCACGCCTCTCCCTTCCCGCAGCTTGCCGTTTCCATGGAGACCTTCACTTAATTAACCCCGCGGAGAGAGAGGGCGTTGCTGGCGGGAGCGAAATCCACCAGAACAGCGGCGAGAAGAGCTGGAGCGGAGCGGAGGCTTGCTGAGCAGGGCCTGGAGGAGAAGCGCGGAGCAGCCGCGAGGTGGGGGCGATGGCGAGCTCCTTCCCCCCGCAACCCCCGACCCCGTCACCCTGGCGCAACACGCGGCGCACGAAACTTGCAAAGTGCTGGCTGCGCGGCTGGGGTCAAGGTCTGGCAGTGTCAGGGCGGGCTGCGCGGGGCACCCGGCACCCAACAGGCTTCCTCCACTGAGCACCAGTCGGCTTCCAGGTCCCTGGTCTTTTTCCTTTCCCCACCAGTCTAACCATTCTTAAAACCGCCGCCCTTTTCTTTAAACTCTGTTCTTTTCTCCATTGGTCAAAAGTTTGGGACTATTTCTGAAACCGCGCGGCCGGGGCCAGTTGCTCTCTTTTTACATTTTGGGAGCAAACCCTGACTGAGAGCTATATTTGAACGGGGATTTGGACTTCAACAAGCAGCAGGGAGCGGCGTTCTTATTATGCAGCACCCAAACCTTCGAAATTCTACCTGACAGCTTAGATTTGGGGGAAAAAATTAATACCCCAACCCCGCGAATGGAACGCTTATAACAGGTTGCTGAGAATAAAGAACAGGGTTAAAGCTTTGCAGTTTTGTGGAGGAGTCTGTGGATTGAATGATTAGGTATTTCTTTTTAACTGGGTTGCATTTTATCCGAGGTGAACACCTGCTTAAGGAGACCCACAGAGGATTTTGTAGGAAGAAACCTGCTTTAGATGGGGCTTTAGCGAGCTTTAAAATTGATCCTGGGGACCTGTTTACTATTAAAATGACATTTTTTCAGGTTCAGAAATATGTATTTTTTAAAAAATAGAGAGGTGTTTATTTTTTCCTTTATACCTTAAGTTGAACGTGACAGTTCCTAAGTCCCCAGGGACTCAAGCTTCCTGGGAAAAGTTATACAAGCTTTTTGGATCAATGCATTTTAAAAATAAATTCATTTGGAACGAATGTTGAATGTTTTTTCCATTTAAGTTTCAATTGCATCCACTGTATTTGAAATATTTTTCATAATGATGGTATAATTTAAAAATGTGAGGAATTACTGCCAACAAAGTAGCAGTGTGTAGGTGTTCTAGATTTTCATCCATTAAGCTTAAATAGTTTCACACAATGCAATGTAATTTTGTGTAATTGCCTGATGATTCATTTTATTGCTAACATCTCCTTTATATTTAATTATAGCAGCTTCTAGAATCAAATTGTTTTGCTATTTGTTATTAGTTGAAAAGTACTGATTTTCCAGTTTTGTTGGGTGGACAATATTATGAAGCACCTACTTATTAATGCCTTAACATTCGGTTCGATGGGCAGTCTAAATTGAAAAGACCTGACACTAAAGTGATATATACACACCCACAACCTAAAGAATTTCCAATAGTTTAGTTTTGAAACTAAAAATATACATGTTTAATTGAGCTGAATATACTTTATTTTCCAGATGGAGAAATCAATTATTCTACTGCTCTGGATACAATATGTTTTTAAGGTAAGACATTTTTGAATGTACTCTTTTTGGAATTAATGGGCAAGATGCTATTGCATTGAGTCTATCCATTTTGGAATATAAAGCGTATGTTGAAGACAAGTAACACTAAATATGAGATTTAGTACCTAAGAAAAGTTTTCTTTGGTAGGTGCTGCACAAATACATGCATATTGGTGGCAGCTGTTTTCACTGCTTGTAAATTGTTTTGGGGGATGATCAGTGCAGAGGGAGAGAGATCAGAATTTGGTAGAAGTCAAGGTATAGTGAGGCATTTTCAAGTTGTTTTTGGTAGGAATTTTGATGAATGTATCATTCTCTTGGGAGTTGAATTATTTTTTTGTCATCTAGGGAATGTAAAGGGCCTCTGATAATGTGGTCTGGCTATTTTGCCTCAGTTGCTAACATTTTCTTTACCTACAAACGAACCAAGATTTTAAAATAATTCAGAGTCGAACATTTTGCACTCAAACTTATTTTCATTCTAAGTGCTTTGCCAAGAATCCATTATCATATGGTAATTCTATTTGTAGTTTTTTAAGGAACCTCCATACTGTTCTCCATAGTGGCTGTATCAATTTACATTCCCACCAACAGTGCAAGAGTGTTCCCTTTTCTCCACACCCTCTCCAGCATTTATTGTTTCTAGATTTTTTGATGATGGCCATTCTGATGGGTGTGAGATGATATCTCATTGTAGTTTTGATTTGCATTTCTCTAATGATTAATGATGTTGAGCATTCTTTCATGTGTTTGTTGGCAGTCTGTATATCTTCTTTGGAGAAATGTCTATTTAGGTCTTCTGCCCATTTTTGAATTGGGTTGTTTGTTTTTTTTGTTATTGAGCTGCTTGTAAATTTTGGAGATTAATTCTTTGTTAGTTGCTTCATTTGCAAATATTTTCTCCCATTCTGAGGGTTGTCTTCTGGTCTTGTTTATGGTTTCCTTTGCTGTGCAAAAGCTTTTAAGTTTCATTAGGTCCCATTTGTTTTTTTTTTTTTATTTCTCTAGGAGGTGGGTCAGAAAGGATCTTGCTGTGATTTATGTCATAGAGTGTTCTGCCTATGTTTTCCTCTAAGAGTGTGATAGTGTTTGGCCTTACATTTAGGTCTTTAATCCATTTTGAGCATATTTTTGTGTATGGTGTTAGGGAGTGTTCTAATTTCATACTTTTACATGTACCTGTCCAGTTTTCCCAGCACCACTTATTGAAGAGGTGGTCTTTTCTCCACTGTATATTCTTGCCTCCTTTATCAAAGATAAGGTGACCATATGTGCGTGGGTTTATCTCTGGGCTTTCTATCCTGCATATACCCTGAGAAAACCATAATTCAAAAACAGTCATGTACCAAAATGTTCATTGCAGCTCTATTTACAATAGCCAGGACATGGAAGCAACCTAAGTGTCCATCAACAGATGAATGGATAAAGAAGATGTGGCACATATATACAATGGAATATTACTCAGCCATAAAAAGAAACGAAATTGAGTTATTTGTAGTGAGGTGGATGGACCTTGAGTCTGTCATACAGAGGAAGTAAGTCAGAAAGAGAAAAACAAATACCGTATGCTAACATATATATGGAATCTAAGGAAAAGAAAAGAAGTCATGAAGAACCTAGGGGTAAGACGGGAATAAAGACACAGACCTACTAGAGAATGGACTTGAGGATATGGGGCGGGGAAGGGTAAGCTGTGACAAAGTGAGAGAGTGGCATGGACATATATACACTACCAAACGTAAAATAGATAGGTAGTGGAAAGCAGCCACATAGCACAGGGAGATCAGCTTGGTGCTTTGTGACCACCTAGAGAGGTGGGATAGGGAGGGTGGGAGGGAGGGAGACGCAAGAGGGAAGAGATGTGGGAACATATGTATATGTATAACTGGTTCACTTTGTTATAAGGCAGAAACTAACACACCATTGTAAAGCAATTATACTCCAATAAAGATGTTAAAAAAATAAATAAATAGAGCTGCAAAAAAAAAAAAAAAAAGAATCCATTATCACCAGGGTACACAGTTTGACATGCTAAGAGGGTATGCTGTGACTTTGTTTCTTCCTTCTCCCTGACCCCAGGATCCTGGTGATTCCTCGTTTGAGAGAGATGCATCTAAAATTTGCCTGCTCTTAGTTTACTTGCCTTTCCTTTTTTAAAAATTTATATTGGAGTATAGTTGATTTACAGTGTTGTGTTAGTTTCTGCTGTACAGCAAAGTAAATTGGTTGTACACATACATGTATCCACTCTTCTTTAGATTCTTTTCCCATATAGGTCATTACAGAGCATTGAGTAGAGTTCCCTGTGCTATACAGTAGGTCCTTATTAGTTATCTATTTTATATGTGGGAGTGTGTACAAGTCAGTTCCAACCTCCCAATTTATCCCTTCCCCACCTTTCCTCCCTAGTAACCATAAATTTGTTTTCTACATCTGTGACTCTATTTCTGTTTTTTAAATAAGTTCATTTGTATCATTTTTTTGGATTCCACATATAAGCGTTATCATATGATACTTCACTTAGTATGATAATATCTAGGTCCATCCATGTTGCTGCAAATGGCATTATTTCATTCTTTTTTATGTTTACTTGCCTTTCTTAAGTTATTTCCTGAACTATGCTTATAAATACAGTATCCAATGGATGTTATTTAATTTATATGTAGAAATTGATGTTACTGAAATATTTTTCAATCATAATTTGGTATATTTTAGGTTTCATTTTTTGTAAATTTGCTTATAAAAAATAACAAAGAAGGCATTTTTATTTACTGTTACTTTTCTTTCCCATTTCAGATCTCAAAAAGTTTCCATTTTATACCAAAGAATAAACAAACAACAACAATTTTTATTGAATGGGATGAATTTCCTAAGGGAGGAAATCCTGAATTTTATTTTTTAAAATACCAACTTGTTAATAATTTTGCTCAAAAAGTAAGGCATGTTTTATTTTTTGGCTCTGATAAAAGTGAGCATAGTGTAAATTTGTTGTAACTGAATGCCACATCATAAACAGGAATTTAATAGTCATTGCAATATCTTACTTTAATTTTACTAATATATAAAATGCTAGCATTTTATGAAATATCTTTAATAACTAGATCAAAATAATATTTGACTGTTTCATCATCAGAATGGTTATGTATTTTCCTTTTTAGAATTTATGTACTACACAGAGAGCAACTATTTAAAACTTAATATTTTATGTAAAAATAAATAGTTTATGTATGTTTGCATTTCATATTGGAAAAACTGCTTCTTATGAAGAGTAGAGAAGTCAAACCTCTAATTATAATGCATCTTACACAGAGTTAATAAACATTTCTTAAGCAGATGAATCTCATTATTTACAGAATGCGAAAAGGATTCCCGCAGACCCACAAAGGCTTCCAAAATCAATAATAACACTAGAAGAAAGTGAAGACTGTCACATCATTATCCAGTCCATAAAATATGGACAAATTTTAAGTGAAAAGTCATTTCAAACCCGTAAGTAATATGTATGTGTTGTTCAGCTATCTTACCTAATTATAAAAGGGAAAATTTTTAAATACCAGATCATTTGAATTTTACAGTGATTATTAGATATGCAATGGTAATTAAAAATCACATCCCAATAGTATTTTGTTTTTTGATTATAATTTAAATTTCAAAATTTAAAGGAAATTGTAAACTAAGGTAAGAATATGATTTTCAGTTTTGACATTTAATGTGTGCTAATATGAATAGATAGGTATAGTGGAGGTATTACATGTAATCCAGATTATTCTTAAAAATCATATAATGTGGATTGTAATCTAATTCATCCATTCTAAGCAGACTGCAAGAAACTCCCATATAGTCTAGAAAAGGTTTTATAGTTAGATAATATTTTCCCATCATGGTGAATCTTTTGTAATTCAATATCCTTTGTGTTTCATTCAGTTTTATTTGAAACCATACTAATTATTCTCCCTGATCTTTTAGGTGGAATATCAACTAGAAATATTAAAACAATAGCAACAAGTACGAGTGTTTCTTTTAACTGGAGTGTTCTATCTTCCAGTGACACTTTAGTGTCAATATCACTTAATAATTCTTCACAAATTATGCAAAATAATGTCATGTTTTATGAGTGGGATGATTTGAAACCTGCCACCTTATATGTTTTTACATTTGAATTTAAACAATTGCATTTGGATTTTATAAATATATTTCAGAGACTGGATGTTCAAATTGAAACAGGTATGTAGATATTTCTTATTAACTTATATATTATATATTTTGTAGATAACTTGGCAACTTTTAAAATACGATTCAGCCAAGTATTAACCACTGTAAACTGCTTGTAAATGAATTAATATAGTCCTCTTTTTCTAACTATATTATTCTGATATTTGAATGATTTACTGAACAAGCTTGATTTAGCAGGGTAAAGGTAAGAGCCAACTTTTTCTTCCACCTCTTCTTTTAAACTGAACCAAGTGGGTTCTCTTTTCTTTAACTCTGGCAATGGTTCACATAGATTCCATGGCTTTTTAGGTGACTTCAGTATATCAATGAACATTCTCATTTTCAGATATTAAAAGATCATTAAAATCTAGTATAAAAATATAAATCTTTCATCAGCATACCCAGAATGCAATGGACCCTCATATATAATAAGAGGTGAAAAGTGTAGCTCAGCAGACTTAGAGAACTAACTCCTTTGGTCTCAAGTTATTTTTTAGAAACATAGCATCAAATTGTATGCTATGGAATTTAGAGATATTCTAGTCCAGAGTCGTTGGTTTATGGTATGTCAATGGACTGTATCTCCAAAAAGAAAGTTGTTTTAAGAAACTGAGTCAAAAAAATCTCTCTTTACTGAAGGAAAAAAATATATATATATAAATCCTTCATCCTATTTAAATTTTCTCCATTACTCATCCCTGATCAGACCTGACCCAAATTTGGAATACTGCAAGGGGGAGGTGAATGTGTTCAATATTCTGGTGTTTTCCTATTTCCTGTTCCTTCCCTCGTATGGTAGGAAAAGATATGAGAAGAAGATAGAGTCATAGATGGCTAGTGGGGGCAGTGCACTTTTTGTGATGGGCTAAGAATCCCATTTTAATACCTTCTATAGGAATAATCAATGAACTGCAATATTTTTTATAATATTTTGGTAATAAAAAGACAATAAGGTGTTTAAGCATTCCCTCTCCCCATTCTTCTTTTTCCCCTATGAAAAAAAAGACAGCAGTTCAAAAGATCCTTCTTACATCTTCCTAATATGTTGGGTTGGGCACTGATGAAGCATAAGCATGAGCTGAAGTACAGTTTCTACTCTGAACAGGCTGATATCTTCCTGTCTTTCTGTGATGTGT
This sequence comes from Delphinapterus leucas, assembly GCF_059928025.1. Taxonomy (NCBI): domain Eukaryota; kingdom Metazoa; phylum Chordata; class Mammalia; order Artiodactyla; family Monodontidae; genus Delphinapterus; species Delphinapterus leucas. The sequence continues at coordinate 64,432,879 of NC_143139.1, forward strand.
AATCTTGGAGAAAAAGGCTAAGTGGCTGGCCATTCAGTTTTTTCTGGAAGGTGAACCCATTTGAAGTCAAGTGACAGAGAGCAGAATTCTAAGCAAGCGTGATGTCTAGTTCTCTAAATTAAAAAGAAGCCTGAAATATACTTTAAAAGTTCTCTACCAGTACTAGAGTAAGGGAAAGGAGAGGTAACTTAAAGTAATTTAGAAAGAAAAACATCTGTTGTTTTGTGTTAAGTTATAATTGGATGATAATTCTGCATAATTAATTCTTACAGCTACTTAAAACTGTTTTAGTTGGTGCTAATTCATTTACTACTTGAATAATGACAGCTTTAGCACTTTTATTGGTTTGGGAGAAACAGGGAAAGTGCAGTTAATACTATGAGGTTTTCACAGTTAACTTATGTAGATGTTAAGAAATGTAATTATGAAATGCTATATTGCTGAATCCATCTTTAACAAAGCATTTTTCTTTTGGTAGGTTCATGTTCGCAAGGATGGGTAGCATTAAAAAATAACTGTTATAGAATTAGCAAAGAGAATAAGCCATGGAATATAGCCCAGCAACATTGTAAGTTATCTTTAATTTCTGCACACCTTGTGGATATAAAAAATGAAGAGGAAAAAAATTTTATGTTTTCACATCTCAGGTCAAAGAATCAAATAATAATATGGACTGGTCTTAACGATTTGAAGGTCAGTAGATATAAAGAAATATGTGTATTGTGATAAAACTGTTTTATCTATATTCATTGATTCCTTCTTACTTTTATTCATTCAATAAGTATTTATTGAGTACTTTTTTTTTAAGATTTTTTTTGATGTGGGCCATTTTTTAAAGTCTTTATTGAATTTGTTGCAACATTTCATCTGTTTTATGTTTTGGTTTTTTGGCCACGAGGCATGTGGAGTCTTAGCTCCCCGACCAGGGATCAAACCCACACCCCCTGGACCACCAGGGAAGTCCCATTTTTGAGTACTTCTTGTAAGCCAGACACTTTTTCTCTTTTTATTTTTCCAATCTCTCTCTTTTTTAGAGTAGTCATCGGTTCACAGAAAACTTGAGGGGAAGGTACAGAGGTTTCCCATATACCTCCTGCCCCCAGGCATGCACAGCCCCCCATTAGTGACCTCCCCCACCAGAGTAGTAACTTGTTAGAACCCCGGGACCTACACTGGTACGTCGTTATAGCCCAAAGTCTAAGGTTTACATGATGCTGCACTCTTGGTGGTGTTCATTCTGTGGGTTTGGACAAATATGAAATAATATGTATCCATCATTTTGGTATGGTACAGAATATTTTCACTGCCCTAAGAATCCTCTGTACCGTGTCTGTTCATTCCTTCCCCACCTCCTTCAGTCTCTTTTGTAGGCATTTATTTCTTTACCTAATTTCTCTTTTCGTTTTGGTCTTTCCCAGACCCCTCTTAAATTCATTTGATTGATCTTATCTATTTCTTCACTTAGTTTACCACCTAAACCAGTTAGTCTCAAATGTTTATCTAGTCCACTTCCCTCTTATGATTACCAGACACCTATCTAATTTTCCTCTACTTATCCCTTTTGGAATTTTCCACAGACACTTCAACATTGCTAAAACTGACTTGTTACCTCCTTCCCATCAAACCTGCTCCACTTCCTCTATTTTTCACCTCTGTGAACAATACCATAATATGAACCCCAAAACATGGCGGTCTTCATTTTATTTCTTTCACTGTAGACATCCAGGTTTATGAAGTTCAGTTTCACTAAGAGAGATACAGAAAGATCTGATGATTTTAGTCAATACCAGTGAAATAAGGAATGTGTGACATTTTTCTCCAAAAATTCCTAATACCGTGGAAGAGCTAATGAAATCTCATTTTGGTTCACGTTTTGTAGGAAAACTTGAGACCTAACACAGTTGTCTGTCTAGTCTGTGTTTTCTTCTTGATGATCCGTTTACTTTTATTTCCTGCCATTCAAAAATAAATCCTGTTCTCCATGAGATATGCTGATCTCTAGTGACCCAAGGCAAATTCACTCAGTTTGATACCAATTTTTCTTTGGAACTTTGCATAAGCTTGGGAGAAACTATTGGCAACCTTTGATTGCATTTTCATCATCCTTTTAATGAGCTTCCTTTATCTTTTAATAGGAAGTGAATGAAATTCTAATAAAGATTCCTCAAATCACAGTTCATCTCAGAAGTCCCCCTCCCAGAGTGCCAGTGTCTTTCCAAGTAGGCCAGTTAGTGTATATATAGTTGTTTTTTGCTGTTAGTTATTGTGGTTATAAACTGTTTAAATTAGAATGTTCTCTTCCAATAGTTACGGTTCCTGGTTTCTGTTATAGTTAGGTCACATGGTCATGATAGCTAAAGTGAGGCTCTCAAGGCATCCTCGTGGTTGCTATGAATTTTTCTAAGGTGTCTAAGATACGGACTCTGCTTCAATATACTTAAAAATAATTTGGGAAGCAAATGAACCATCAAAGTAACTATTAAAAAAGAAAACTTCCTTTGTAGTAATAATTGAGTCCTATAGTGTCTCCTAAGTGCTAAGTGCAATTCTATGTGATTTACTTGTATGACGTAAGAGGAAATTGGGGCACACGTGGATAGGCATCAGAGTCTGATCTTAACCACTGTACTCTACGACCTCTGCATGAAGCTGGTCTCTTGAGGTTGACATCAGAGTTAGCTGCTAGGTCTTAATCCTTGTGGTAGATTAAGAAAGTACTCACCCCTTTAAGTAAACCCATGCTGAGTAAGTGTGAATTTGTTATTGGATGTCAAGGATAAAGACTGTCTTATTCATCATTGCATTCCCAGCTTCCAGTTGGGACCTTGCCACTCAGTAGGAACTTAACGAATGAAAGATTAATAGTTTCTTTATTCTACTTTGCGAGGGTTACATGGGTAAACTCACTGAGTTCTCACAACAACCTAATGAGATAGGCAGTATCATTATTCTCATTTTATAGATAAGGAAAATGAACTCAGAAAGATCCTGGGTCACATAGCTAATAAATGGCCATGCCAGGCCTTGAACCTGTATCTGTTTGACCAACCCTCATGCCCTAATCACTTGACCATACTGCCTCTGAGCCTCTGTTTGTTTTCAAAATGGCAGTACGATATATGCAATAAAGCAGACTCTTTAGGAAACGATACTCCTCCATTCTATTTGGTGGAATTGGAATGTACTGTTTTAAAATCTCTTCAGGAGGGAGCAGGTCTCTTTAGTCCTCACCCAGCTTGGCACCATGCTTGATGTTGGGGATAGTGTCATAATCACAATACGGACATAGTCTCTGTTTTACCGAGCTCATTATAAGAATTATATTTGTTTGTGAGGTGCTGTTATGTGCCTGGCATTTTACATACATATTTTCTAAACCTGTTGAGAGAGGTCTTCTCTAAACCATGCAGAGTAGTCATGATTAGTCCCATTGCATAGGTGAAAACATTTCATTTCTAAGAGGTTAGCAGTTATCTGGGAGTAGATAGTAAGTGACAGAAACACTGATTAGAATCCACATGTATCTTTGTTGAAGCTTCTGTTTTTCCTACTCAAGGAGAGTAGCCACGTGACTATCTAAAGATAGATTCATTACCTGTGAGAGTTGAGGTTGATGATGTTCACCAGTGGCATCCTTAGCAGAAAGGTAACAACAGCCTCTTCTGATGCTTAAGACTTATTTGTTGACTTGAAACAAAATCACTAACATCTAAGGAATAATGGGTCTGTGCCTGGCATTGTGTTGAGCCCTTCGCATGCTGCACTGCCTGTGATCCTCACAACAACTTAGATGTAGTATACCCATTTTACAGCTGAGAAAATAGAGGTTTAATGTGAAATTTAGCAATTCTCCTGAAGACATGGTTAATGAGTGAATGAAAATGAACTGTTTCCAGCTCAGAATCTTTATCGTGGAGGAAATCCACAAGAAAATGTGAAACTGGTTGATGATTTAACAGTCTTAGAAAATTTTATAGTATAGATATGTCTAATAAAAATCTTATACACATATTTGAAGACATGATACTTTTCCTTTAAATTGGCTTAATTTGTACATCTTATTACAGAAAGAAGGTCATCTCACATGGACAGATGGATCATCTTTTGGTCTTAAGAAGAATGAAATTTTTTCTTTTCCACTACTACCCAAGAATGAAACAGATTGCTACATTTTACAGCAAAATGCAACTGGATCAAACTATTTCTTTACAAGATTTTTCTGTTATGTTCCCTTGCCATATGTTTGTGAATATGAATGTAATTATTAGTATTCTTATATTCATGCATCTTACTCTTTTATTACTTTAAAGGCAGAATTATAATTTCTAATAAAAATAATTTTCCTTTATATTTTTCAGTACCTTCTCCACAGGAAAACCTTTTATTTTATGTAAAGGATGTTGGAACAACTGAGGTTGTATTTGGTTGGAATAATTTGAGTGGTTGGAATAATTTGAATAAGTGGCTGAAACTGGGGTATAAAATTATCATTAAATATTATTTAGATTATACAGAAGAACAGCATTTTGAAAGCGTGCCCCCAAATACTACAGAAAAAGCAATTACCCAACTGTCTCCTGGCCGTGTTTACAGATTTTTATTCTCTGCAATAAGTGAATGGGAGGCAAAGACTACTTTAAGTCCAGTATTCATTGTTGAAACATGTAAGTTACAAGACATCTGAAAGTATAATTTTTCAAATATTTAATATCATCATTAGCACATAATTCCTGAGGGTCTGCTGTTTTCTCATAACATTCTGGGAAATCTCTCCCTTTAACCATTGTAGGTTACAATGAATCTGTTTATGTGTTTGGCTTTCCTATTAAATTAAACACCCAGGAGGACAGGAACTGTATCTTATTTGTTTTATATACCAGCTAGACTGGTGTCCAGTTCATAGTAGATAATCAGTAAATTTGGGGGAAGCTGAATTTTCGATATGTGCCAATAGCAGGAGATAAACAGACATGCATCCCAGACTTTAAAGGGACTTACAATGGAGAGAATTAGTAAGGAATAAAATTAAATGGAAATAAAACTGTATAGAAAAATATAATTACCTAAATTCCCATCCAGTGGTACATTTGATAAATGCTTTCTAGAATTCAGAAGGTGGGTGACGGGAAGACTCGTGGAAAGGAGAGGCTTAGATGCACACTTGAAGGAAGAAAACCACGTTTTAAGCAAAAGTGTGGAGGTAGGAATTTGTAGGAAAAGAACAGTGTGGATTGACTGGAGATCCTCAGGGTGAAATCAGTTTGACTGGTAGGTGGTCTCAGATTTGGGCATGCCAGGGGTCTCTGTCTTAGATGGTTGGGCTTGACCTTAGAAACAAAGGAAATCCATGAAGACTATAGTTTCTAAGACTTGTTTTACCTTTTACAAACACTTTTAATGCATTCTTTCCCCTTTTGCCTTTTACAAACAGTTTTAATGCATTATTTCACAGTCTTTATCTCAACCTTTGGAGTAGCTATATAGAAATGAAAAAACTGAGCTCCAGAAAGGTTAAGTAAACTGACTAGACTAACATGCTTTGTTAAGCCACACGGGAGTCCAGGAACCCAGATGGTCTTGTTTTAACTCTCCAGTTATTGCTTCTAAAGAAAGAATCAAAAAGAATGTGCGTGCATATCTGTGAGTTGAGAGGGTAGGGAACAGATACAGGTTTGAGACTGATACGTGCAAGGTGCTGTTTTAAGAAAATTAATCTGGAGGGATTAACTAGGAAAATCACCGGCACTGGATGAAACAATTTGGAGTTGGGAAACATTTCAGTAAGAGGATGAATGCCTGAGTTCTGGTGATGTTGGGAATGAAGAATAAATAATATGAAGTCCCTGCCCTCTGGTCTGACAAGACAGAAGTAAAAGACATATATAATGTATGATCACTGAATGCCAGAAGTACCATTGTGGTGGTGCTTGTAATAAAATTGAACAGTAGTGTGTGTAAAACACTTGGCCAAGTGGTTTACCCTCCTTATCTCATTTAATCTTCATAATTACTCCTATAATTCCCATTTTATAGTAAAAAAAAAAAAAAACTCCGAGGCTCAAGATCACTAGTATAATGTATTTTTCTGGTTTCTTTTCATCCATCTACTAGGTCCGTTATCAGCCCAAAATGTCACAGTCACTCATGTGACCCCAACGGAAATATTTTTACACTGGGATGGTCCAGATCCTGTATCTTTTCACCATTATTTTGTGGCTATTTTAGATGTTGTAAACAATAAATCAGAAGAGGTGTTTGTTGAAAAATCCAACACATCAACAACAATTGGGAATCTAAGATCTTTCCATCATTATCTGATCTATCTATTCAGTGTAGCAGAAAGAGGAACTTTAAGCTGCTTTGAGAAACCTGTTTCAGCCATTACAGGTAAGTGTGGGCACGTTTTGCCTTTTGATCAAAAATACAAACTGCATATTTAAAAATACTATTTTGCCAAAATTTAATAGTGTCGATCCTTTCATAGGTACAAATAATCGGGTTGAACATTTGTTTGGATGTTGAATCACAATGCTAAGCATGGATTCTAAAGACTAAATTCATTTAGATTTATATGAACCCCGTAAACATCTGTGTTGTTCCTCCCAGAGTTCCTAGAAGACATGTTTCGTATCATAGCCTTTGCTGGAAAATAAATTATCCTAAGAGATGAAGATTAGTTCACCCAGTTCTCTTTAACAGCACTAGATCCAACAAGTAGATCTGCATTTAATCAGTTTTACCTGGTCCTTCTTTCTTTCTTCACGCAGTGTTGCGAGTTGACCTCTAGGGGGCAGTGTTATCCCAGGACTTTTGGCAAATACATTTCTAATCTCCACTCACCTCCACACGGCAGTTTTTGAATCATTGTCTAGAATATAATCATTAAAGTACTCTATCTTTTAATTAAGCATTCTATTTACCCCATTAAGTATAAGTCAATCTTTTTTGAAAAGCGAAAACACTATTTATGAAAGTACATAACTAAGCACATTTTGGCATATCCCTGTGTGTGTGTGTGTGTGTAACACGTGTATTGTCTGTGCATGTGTATTTTACATGTCTATATGCAAAGTTCTTTGAAATTGCACGAGCTAAAATTTAAATGCACTAGAACTGAGGGAGGAGGAAAGGAAAACCTGCACGTGCACAGACGTAGATTAACCTCATATTTGCTGGGAATACTTGGGATTCTTTGAATAACAATAATAAATTGTAAAGTAAGTAATAAAATATATTATTTCCTGCTTACTGAATGCAAATGCTTAAGATGCATGCGTTCGCTGTTGCAAATCCTAATCAAAAGTATTTTTCCAATTGGATACTAGAGAGCAGATGTTTTCTCTTTCCTGAGCCCAAAGCATCTGTCAATTGGTAAATGCTTGATTGACTCCCTTGCACTTTAGGGAGATGCTTTCATTTTTAACTGACAGGCAGACTAGGAGGATTTCTCACAGATTCATTAGTTTTGAAGTCACATTAAAATCTTCCATGGTAGATGCAGAGAAATTGACATCTTCCTGTACTAATGGTGGGAATGTACAATGGTACAGTTATTTTGTAAAGCAGTTTGGCAGTTTCTCAAAAATTTAAACATAGTGTTATTATATGACTCAGATATTCCTCTCCTAGTTATATATCCAAGACAATTGGAAACAGTTGTTCACAAAGGAAACTTTATATGGATGTTCATAGCCTATAGGCAAAACATGGAAACAACCCTAATGTCTATCAGTTGATGAATAGATAAACACAACATGGTGTATCTCTACAGTGGAGCATTATTCAGCAATTAAAAAGAGTGAAGTACTGATACATGCTACAACATAGATGAACCTTGAAACGATATTAAGGAAATTAGTTACATAAGACCACATGTAGTATGATTCAATTTATATGAAATCCATAGGCACATCCATAGTGACAGTAATTAGATTGGTGGTTGCCAAGAATGGGAAAAGAGAGAAAGAAGGGAGTGGTGGGTGACAGCTCATGGGTATAGGGTTTATTTTGGGGGTGATGAAAATGTTCTGGAATTAGATAATAGTGATGCTTTCAAAACCTTGTCAGTATATTAAAAATGACTTAATTATATACTTTGAAATGGTGTTTTGGGTACCTGAGTTAAGTCACAATAAAGCTTTAAAAAAAAATCTTCCATGGTATGTCCCTATTTGTTTAATAGGGATAGGAGAAAGGTACATGTGAGTCTGCATATTTAATTATGTCATTTGCTATGTATGTTGACTCTAAACTGACACAGCTGTGCATGTCTAGGATTTAGTAATCCAGTGCTCTTTTACTTTCCTGAGGTTGAAGCAATATGCATTTTTTTCATTCGTTATTCACTCAGTAGATTATGTTTCAGTGTCAGGAATTGCAATGGGTACTAGAAATGCAAAGGTGAATAAGACTAGTATCTACCTTCAGAGAGCTTACATATTAATGGAGTGAGACAAATTTTTAAAAAAGGATGATGCTGTATTATAATTGCTATTATATGGCTTATGCTCTTGGTACTGTAGGAGCATAGAGAGGGGTCAGTTAACCCAGACTTGGGGTACAGGGATGGCCATGAAAATCTTCCTGGAGGAGTGATGCACTGAGTCACGAAGGAAGAGTAAGAGTGAACCAGGTGGCAATGGGGAGGCAGAGGGATGTTGTGAGTAGGGCAAACAGCATGTACACAGATGGTGAAGACCGAAGAAGAGGCATCTATCTAACCATAACTGGGAAAGTCAGAGAAGCCTTTTTTTTTGCGGTACACGGGACTCTGTTGTGGCCTCTCCCCTTGTGGAGCACAGGCTCCGGACGCGCAGGCTCAGCGGCCATGGCTCACGGGCCCAGCCGCTCTGCGGCACAAGGGATCCTCCCGGACTGGGGCACGAACCCGTGTCCCCTGCCTCGGCAGGCAGACTCTCAACCACTGTGCCACCAGGGAAGCCCCAGAGAAGGCTTTTTGATGAGACTGACAACTGAACAGTAGGAAATGGGGAGTAGATTGGCATGGCTAGAGGACAGGGGAAATGTAGTGAGAGTTTAGAAAATGTAAGCTAGGCACACAACATGAAGGGCCTTGATATAGAGAATATATTTTTATTCAGTAAAATCTAACTCTTCTGGGTTAATGGAGCCTTTGAGAATGTGGAAAAAATAATGGACTTTTCTCCCATAAAAATGCACAGGCATGGATAAAAAAATCTTTGAGTAATTACAGGACTATAACAGACTCATAAGTTTTGTAGGTATGTAAGAAAAAAATATCTGAAGCTGTTTCGCCATGGAATCTTGTGAACAGTTTTCTAATTGAACTATTCTGGCATTTTCTGATAATTTTACATACATAATCAATTTCAACACCTAAAGTCAGGCTGGCTCCAATTTTGTGAATTGAAGGTATGGAATGAATAGACTATGGGTCTGACCCAGGATATTTTCCTAAGAAATTAAAATGTGGTGTTTAATTGTGTTTCTAAGGAGGTGAACTACAAAACAGATTAAAAATCACTTTATAGTTTCTGAAGACAAAGTAATTTTGAATATCATAGAGAATTCTTTAAAGATTATTTAAAGTGAACTGTTGAACAGTTTAAAATTGCATAATTATCCTTATAGACATGAACTAATGATTGATCATTGTACCTGAGAACTATCAAAAGTTTAGGGGAGGCATGAAACACAAGACAATGAGACTAAAAGGAAGACATTACAATTTCCAGAGAATTGTATAGTATTGAAAATCCCCAAGCTTGATATTCAAATAAATTGTGTAAGGAGATAAACCAAAGTATTTTCTTTGGTTATTACAAAAGAGTATCAAGAAAATTCTCCAATACTTGCATAGTAATCACAAAGACATATTTTTCTCTAAAATTTAGTCCTTTTCAAGACATGGTGACCTGAGGATTTGTTACATTTTAAACATGAATTAATATTGAACTGAGATATTTTTACTCAGCATGAATAACGCTGACAATAAACTAAAATGTACGTATCCATTTATCTATTTCTCGAAGGTATTAATCCACCTCAGGAAGTTTATGCTAAACTTGAAGATGTGGGAGAAGACAGTATAATTCTTCAGTGGGGATCCCTACCAGACGGCCACGAGGTCTACATTCAAATCACATCCATATCAGATAGAAGAGAAGTCAGGAAGCTTTTTGTAAAGGATGCTAATAGAGTCAAGGTTGATCACTTAATCCCTGGAATGACATATGACATTGGAATGGCAACAGTAATGAATGGGAACTTGAGCGAGCTGGTCACTATTCAACAGACTCTAAGTGAGAATCAAGTACTTTTCATTCTAAACAGATACTTGCTGATTTGGGGGTATTGTAAAATAGTTTCTGAAAGAGCCCTCTGGTAGCAGGTTTTATGTTTTTACGATAAGTAGATGGTTAGTGTGCTTCAGGATCTGGAGCAGTTCGCACCTCTTGTATCCTGAAAATGTCCTGTGCTTGTATAAAGGCAGCATTGTTTATGATTAAGAACCTGATCCTAAAGCCACACTACCTAGGTTTGAATCTGGGTTCAGCTGTTTGAGTAACCCTGGGCAATGTATTCAACCTGTTTATGACTCAGTTTCCACATTTGTAAAGCGGGAGAAAATAATAGTGTGTGTTTCATAGGTTGTCCTGACAATAACTGATTTAATAAATGTAAGGACTTAGAACAGTGCCTGACATGCAGCTGGACGTCTTTATAATTTTTATTGCATCCACAAAGGCATGCTGTAGCACATTGGATGGAAATATTGACAGTGTATAAAAGGTTTAGGACTAACAAAAATTTTCCATTTTTTTCTCAAATAAAATTAATATACTCAATAAGTAATTACTGAAAATTTAATAAGGAGGAAGAAAGAAAAGGAAAAAATGAAAAGTAAATACATGAAAGAATGTTTATAGATATTTATAAATTATGGTAAATATTAAGAAGGAAAAAAGAAAAGTGATGTCAGAGAGTGTCCACTGAAGTAAAAACATAAAGCATAAGAACAGTGAGTTTCAGTTTCATTTGGGGATCTTACTGAGGACTGTAGCCTGGGAGACAGCCTCTCAGAGAGCTTTGAGGAACTGCTCCAAAGAGGTAGGGGGAGAGGCCAGTATAGCATATGTGATTTTTGGCTAAGAGGTACGTGCAATCAAGCATACGTCTTGGTAGAAGGTTACTGCTAGTCATGAGGAACAGATATCTCAGTTAATGATTTTAGTGCTTTTCTGAGCATGGGAAGATGTAAGAATATGGGTTCATAAAAATGTTTCCTGAAATATATCTAACTGCTTAAGGGCCTGTTTTCCCAAAGCACAGAGTGCTTCATCCTATTCTTTATCCTGAATTCCTTTCAGGGTGTATCGTAGGTCAGTGACTGCAGTGGCTAATGACTTAATCCTGGTGTAACAGTATGGCAAGTGACATTCCTTGTTTTACAAGAGTAATTGAAGTGGGATGGAGGGTTCTACTGGAGATGGGCTGTAACAGAAGGAGTTTCATTTGAATGGAGGCTTAAACCGTGAGAAGGCGCCAGAGCAGAACAAGGTGGAGGAAGGGTACTTTAGGCGTGAACAGCTGGCATGAAGGCTGTAAAACAGGAGAAAGCTTGGTGTGTCTGAGAAGAAAAAGGCCAGGATAAGTGTTGTCTAAGGAAGAGGGAGAAAGGTAGTAGGAAATGATATTGGAGAGGTAGTCAGGGGGCAGAGCACATAGAGCTTGTAGGCCATGCTTTTGAGTTTGTTCTGAGGGCAATGGGAAGCCGTTGAGGGGTTTATGCAGGAGAGTGATAAGGCGACCTATGTTACAAAAATGTCTCTCCTGATATGTGCAAAGAATGATTTGTATAGGGGTGAGAGTGGAAGTAGGGAAACTGGGTAAGAGGGTGTTGTAGAATATAGGCAAAAGATTATGGTGGACACGATGGGGAAGTGCAGGTGGAAAATAGGAGACACATTTTATATTATGGAAGTAAGAAGTCTGAGCTTTCACACTGGAGTGCTTGTGATAAGTAAGGGAGAAACTGGGGTTTTGAGTTGACTAACTTGGGTGGATAGTGGTGACTGTGAGGAAGGAAAGCTCATTGGACCTCACAGGCCTTTTGGCTAACAAAAAGGGCAGCCTGATGGAAAAAGTGAATTGGTTCAAAAAATTGTGTCTTAGCAGGGTCCGCACTCAGCCAGCATCAGATCTTCCTGTTTTAACTTCCAAAGACTAAACCTAAATTTAGTTCCATAACTTTCCAGCTTAAGTTTTTGAGAAAACCCACCTAAAGATAAATATCATAGGAAACTGTTGTGAAAAAGGAGACAACTAAGAAAGAGATATTGCTAAAAAAAAAAACGTATTTCATGTCTATTAAACGACCCAATGCAAATTTATAGTCAGAACAGAAGTACTAAAATTAAAATGCATAAATGGAAAATGAACTGTAGTCTTAGAGCCACCAATCATTACCAGTTATTACCAGTATGAGGTTAGATTTTCCCCATATTGTCTCAGGGTCTAGGTTTTTTGTATATATATATATATATATATATATATATATATATATATATACACACTTTATTTTTTAATGTTTTTAAAATTTATTTTATTTTTAAAATTTTTGACTGCGTTGGGTCTTCGTTGCTGTATGTGGGCTTTCCCTAGTTGCGGCAGGCGGGGGCTACTCTTCGTTGTGGTGCCCAGGCTTCTCATTGCGGTGGCTTCTTTTGTTGTGGAGCATGGGCTGTAGGCGCATGGGCTTCAGTAGTTTCAACACGCGGGCTCAGTAGTTGGGGTGCACGGGCTTCAATAGTTGCGGCGCGCGGGCTTCAGTAGTTGCAGCGCGCGGGCTCAGTAGTTGTGGCTCACCGGCTCTGGAGCGCAGGCTCAGTAGTTGAGGCGCACAGGCTTAGCTGCTCCGTGGCATGTGGGATCTTCCCAGACCAGGGATTGAACCCATGTCCCCTGCATTGGCAGGCAGATTCTTAACCACTGTGCCACCAGGGGAGTCCCCACTGAGTATATTTTTAAATTGGTTTTCATCTCTAAAGTCCTATTCTTCTTTGACTGTAGGGAACTTAGCATATTTCAGCCCATCTACCATCTGAAACCAAATTTTGCCATCCTTTCTATATAGTGAGCTCTTTTGAAATCTTATTAGGCTCTCTATCTTCAGGTGTATGCATAGTTCTCGACTCTGGGTAATTCAAATACTTATTTATAAAGTCACCATCCAAATGGATGCTGAAACGTGGATTAATATTTATAAATCCTAGGAAGAATAATAGAATTTTAGGGTTTGAAGTTAGAACAGAGATTTTCTCATAAGATATGTAATTCCTCTGATCATTTTGTAATGCATCCCTGTAATTTTCCTCTAGTTTGGAGCCATGTCTGTTCTTCAGAGTATCACAAAGCAAATCTCCCTGATTCACGTAAAAGTCCATCATATGTTTGGAAACACCCATTAGGTGCTTGTAGTGTCTATATTTTCTTTCCTTCTGGTGAATTTTCTCTAGTTCCTTCAAGTGTTCCACTATTTCTTATAAGCCTATTTATTCAGTTCTTAAACTTTATAATCACTTTTGGCATCACTTGATTATTTATCATTCATCATTTTTACTTGTGTCAAGATGATTAAGCAAATATTGACCTATCCCAAGGTGCAAAGGTGGAAATTAACTCTTTCTTTGTATTCATTCAGAAATAGTTGTTGATAACTATTATTTACTATGTCCTGTTTCTCTTTCTTCCATACACTTTGAGGCTGTCAAACATAGAGGGACATTGACCTTTTAATGAGCGTCTACATGTTACAGACATATAGAAAAAAATAAAATTTACACATTTCTTTATTTTCCTTTCCCCTTTGAACCTTCTCTCTTTGTCTCTTTCTCAGTTATCCTGAAAGCAACTAAACAAAACTTGATCTCCAGTTATTACTGTGCACCTGAACTATAAAGTGTGCGCTTTGAGAGAAGTTGGTGCTTATGACAACAGACCTTGGTACCAGATTACCTGGGTTACAGTTCCAGCTCCACGATGATCAGTTTATGTCTTTTGGAAAGTCATTCAACCTTTTTGGTCCTCAGTTTTCTTTTCCCTAAAATGGGAATTATAATAATCTTACCTACTTTATGAAGTTAATATAATTTAAGGGCTCAGATACCAAGCAAGCACTCTGAGAGTCTTTGAGGTTGTTATAATTTTTATTTCTTAGTAAAGCTGTTTTAGCTATTTATGTGGTCTTTCTTTGTCTAAGGAGTTAGCTACATCCAAGTTTTATTGAGGGAAGGAAATCTGTAGGAGAGCTGGTGTTTGAGTTTTCTTTTTTTCCTCTCGTTTTTAGAAGAATAAATTTTAAGATAGACTGGGCATCTCTGAGGCCTCATTCTTATAGGCCTCAACTTACCTATAATAAAAACCTTTGAATTTGGCCTAGTTCAGTTTACCTCATATTGAAAAAAACTCATACAGCCCTCTGGGCTGCCACTTCTTCTGAAAAAGCTTTTGCAGGAAAATAGGTAAGGATGGAGGTCATGGTCAAAGAGGTGGAGACCCACTGGAATCCCCCAGAAATGGCAAAATCTTCTCCCAGTTGAGTTTTCAGAAGTTCAGGGTATAGTTTCGAAGAGAAGGAATAACTTTATCCTATTCTACACCTGTCCAGCCTTGGTGTCCCTCTTCTTTAACATGTCATGTGTTAATACTGTTGACTATATCTCCTTGGACAAGTGGAGTTGGTGTAAAATCTTATATTTACCCACTGGAGGGAATGTTGCTGACTCTGTATACTTTTAGGACCTAGAGTAAACTATGCCTATTTAAAGGCTTGTCTCTCCCTAGAAAATGTTTTCAGCACCCAAGAGCATGCAGGTGAATTTTCCCCATGAAGGCACTGGTTACTCATTTCCAATCTGCAGGTCTTTCATTGTTGCTCAAAGTACATTTAGAAGCTTTCATAGATCATTGCCCACAGATTCAGATGGATTGGATACTTGTGGAATGTCATGCTAGTCTTGCAAAACCATGCTTACTGTGAGAGCTTTGTAGCCGAAGAAAGCTGTAAGGAATTTAAAGAGGAAACCCACCAAAAATGTTAGTGATGACAGCAGAAGAAAAGTAAACATAACTGGAAAAAGAAAAACATGGTAAAAGTGCCTTGAAACCCAGTAATATACCATATAGAATGTGCTATGGTTAGTATATTGAACGTTTCCGCATAACCACCAAGAACATAAAAGGAAAGTTATATATTACAGCTGAATGAATTGGGGGAGAGATTGCACAGATTTTGTGTTCTATATTTCTAATTATAGATGTGTGTTTAAATCTTTTTAGACAGTACTGGCTCTGGGTAAAGTGACAGAATCACATTGTCAGATCACATTGTCACTGTTCTAACAGTGACTTAGAACAAGTTCCATTGCATCAAACCAGATGTCACCAAAAAAAAAAGAAAAGAAAAAAAAAAAGGAAAGGCCGTGTCATTTTCTGGAAGGAAAAAAAGCTTTTTCAGAATGTATATTTTAGAAGAAGATAGAAGATACCTATTTGGAAGAAGACAGACTTAAGGATATACTAGATGGTGTCCCAATAATCTAAAAATAGAATTGAAATTAAAATTGACCTGAGAAAAAATAATGTGAATAGAAGTCACCTAAAATTTCAAATCTGCTCTATAAATAGCAGAATAGAGGGTTGTGGTACAATAAAGCTCTTTAATAGAGGTCAGGGAGAGTATAAAATGTAAATGAATCCTTCCACCAAACTGTTGCCAGAACCATGTTCCTAAAAATGAAATGAAACGTTAGCTCACAATCGCTGTGCAGACAGGATAAAGTCTGATCTCGAGAGCATGGCATGCAAAGCCTCTCACAGACAGCGGCCAGCCTCAGAGGTGGCCCGTTCATGCCCGGTCCCTGTTCCTCACACGCACCCTGTGCTTGAACCACCCTGAGTGCCTGCCCTGTGCCTGGAACTGCCCTGAGCACTTTATGCTTAAATGCAGTCTCTCACTTAATTGTCACAGGAACACTGCAAAGTAGATGTCCTTCCCATTTTAGGGATGAAAAAGCCAAGGCACAGGGTGACTAAGTAACTTACCAAAGATTAGAAGTTGGAAACTAGTTGCCAAGGACTAGTGACTAGTAACTTGCCCTGCTAGTAAAGAGTGAGAAGAACTTGGTATTCCCTGAATACATGATGATGCCCATTTTGGTTTCCAGGCCTTGCTAATGCTTTTCTCTTGGTCTGGGATTCCCTCCTGACTACCTCTCCCCACCACGCACACTCTTTCCGGTAGGCTTGTACTATCCTATAAGACTCAGATAAAACATCATCATCGACTCTGGAAAGCCTTCCCCGATTATCTCTGCTAGAATTGTTGATTTCTTCCTCTATTCTCAACAGCCTTTTGTTCATGTCACTCTAACCATTTGGGACTCTATAGTTAGCGATCTGTGCATGTCTTTTCTGAGATGGGAAACTCTTTGAAAGCAGGAATCTGGCCTTATTTACTTTATTTGAGCACTCCTCCTAGTATATAGGTTTTCAAAAGTATTAATAAATAGATAAAAAGGAAAAAAATGGGAAAATCTCAGATTTTTATGTTTTTTTCAGACTGTTAATGAGAATCAATAAATGAAAGTTAATTAGGTCCTTTCAATATATATGTACATACAGTCTTTCAGAATGTACACCTTATCCCTCTGTCCAGTGGTGACCTAGTAAACACAAGTTTCATATATAGGCATTTAATTTTTTCACAAATTCTACAACATGCTAGACATAATATAGAGAAATATGAAAGTTTTAAGAAAATACTAATTATAAATATCTCTCTTTATCTTTCAGAGCCGAAACCAGTTCAAATTGTTATCCCTTATGAAAGTCACAGTACCTCTGTAATCTTATATGTTCAGATGCCTGATATTGGAGTGTTTGATGGCATACGTATTGCAAGCAACAGAGGGCCAAATGTAACCAGGTTTTTGAAACAGGACAATAAAATAACTGTTGACAATTTAACCCCAGGCACAGAATATAATTTCTTTGTTTCTACCATCAGTGGGACTAAATTAAGTAATATGTATTATGTGCCAGCAGTAAAAACATGTAAGTATTTTAGGACTTGTCTAAGATGCTTCTTTTTTTCAAAATTTTTAAAATTTTAATTTATTTTTTAACATCTTTATTGGAGTATGATTGCTTTACAATGGTGTGTTAGTTTCTGCTTTATAACAAAATGAATCAGCTGTACATATACATATATCCCCATATCTCTTCCCTCTTGCATCTCCCTCCCTCCCACCGTCCCTACCCCACCCCTCTAGGTGGTCACAAAGCACTGAGCTGATCTCCCTGTGCTACGCTGCTGCTTCCCACTAGCTATCGGTTTTACATTTGGTAGTGTATATATGTCCAGGCCACTCTCTCACTTTGTCCTAGCTTACCCTTCCCCCTTCCCATGTCCTCAGGTCCGTTCTCTAGTAGGTCTGCATCTTTATTCCTGTCCTGCCCCTAGGTTCTTCATGACAATATATATATATATTTTTTTAGATTCTATATATATGTGTTAGCGTATGGTATTTGTTTTTCTCTTTCTGACTCATTTCATTCTGTAGGACAGACTCTAGGTCCATCAACCTCACTACGAATAACTCAATTTCGTTTCTTTTTATGGCTAATATTCCATTGTAAATATGTGCCACATCGTCTTTATCCATTCATCTGTCGATGGACACTTAGGTTGCTTCCATGTCCTGGCTATTGTAAATAGAGCTGCAATGAATATTGTGGTACATGACTGTTTTTGAATTATGGTTTTCTCAGGGTATATGCCCAGTAGTGGGATTGCTGGGTCGTATGGTAGTTCTATTTTTAGTTTTTTAAGGAGCCTCCATACTGTTCTCCATAGTGGCTGTATCAATTTACATTCCCACCAACAGTGCAGGAGGGTTCCCTTTTCTCTACATCATCTTCAGCATCTATTATTTGTAGACTTTTTGATGATGGCCATTCTGACAGGTGTGAGATGATATCTCGTTGTATTTTTGATTTGCATTTCTCTAATGATTAATGATGTTGAGCATTCTTTCATGTGTTTGTTTGCAGTCTGTATATCTTCTTTGGAGAAATATCTATTTAGTCTTCTGCCCATTTTTGGATTGGGTTGTTTGTTTTTTTTGATATTGAGCTGCATGAACTGCTTGTAAATTTTGGAGATTAATCCTTTGTCAGTTGCTTCATTTGTAAATATTTTCTCCCATTCTGAGGGTTGTCTTTTCGTCTTGTTTATGGTTTCCTTTGTTGTGCAAAAGCTTTTAAGTTTCATGAGGTCCCATTTGTTTATTTTTGTTTTTATTTCCATTTCTCTAGGAGGTGGGTCAAAAAGGATCTTGCTGTAATGTATGTCATAGAGTGTTCTGCCTATGTTTTCCTCTAAGAGTTTGATAGTGTCTGGCCTTACATTTAGGTCCTTAATCCATTTTGAGTTTATTTTTGTGTATAGTGTTAGACAGAGTTTTAATTGCATTCTTTTACATGTAGCTGTCCAGTTTTCCCAGCACCACTTATTGAAGAGGCTGTCTTTTCTCCATGGTATATTCTTGCCTCCTTTATCAAAAAAAAGTTGACCATATGTGTGTGAGTTTATTTCTGGGCTTTCTATCCTGTTCCATTGATCTGTGTTTCTGTTTTTGTGCCAGTACCATACTGTCTTGATAACTGTAGCTTTGTAGTATAGTCTGAAGTCAGGGAGCCTGATTCCTCCAGCTCCGTTTTTCTTTCTCAAGATTGCTTTGGCTGTTCGGGGTCTTTTGTGTTTCCATACAAATTGTGAAATGTTTTGTTCTAGTTCTGTGAAAACTGCCAGTGATAGTTTGATAGGGATTGTATTGAATCTGTAGATTGCTTTGGGTAATATAGTCATTTTCACAATGTTTATTCTTCCAATCCAAGAACATGGTATATCTCTCCATCTGTTTGTATCATCTTTAATTTCTTTCATCAGTGTGTTATAGTTTTCTGCAGGTCTTTTGTCTCCTTAGGTAGGTTTATTCCTAGGTACTTTATTCTTTTTTTTTTGCCATGGTAAAAGGGAGTGTTTCCTTAATTTCTCTTTCTGATTTTTCATGGTTAGTGTTTAGGAATGCAAGAGATTTCTGTGCATTAATTTTGTATCCTGCTACTTTACCAAATTAATTGATTAGCTCTAGTAGTTTTCTGGTAGCATCTCTAGGATTCTCTATGTATAGTATCATGTCACCTGCAAACAGTGACAGTTTTACTTCTTTTCTAATTTGGATTTCTTTTATATCTTTTTCATCTCTGATTGCTGTGGCTAAAACTTCCAAAACTTTGTTGAATAAGAGTGGTGAGAGTGGGCAACCTTGTCTTGTTCCTGATCTTAGTGGATATGGTTTCAGTTTTTCACCATTGAGGACGATGTTGGATGTGGGTTTGTCATATATGGCCTTTATTATGTTGAGGTAAGTTCCCTCTATGCCTACTTTTTGGAGGGTTTTTGTCATAAATGGGTGTTGAATTTTTTCAAAAGCTTTTTCTGCATCTATTGAGATGATCATATGGTTTTTCTCCTTCAATTTGTTGGTATGGTTTTTCACATTGATTGATTTGCATATATTGAAGAATCCTTGCATATCTGGGATAAATCCCACTTGATCATGGTGTATGAGCATTTTAATGTGCTGTTGGATTCTGTTTGCTAGTATTTTGTTGAGGATTTTTGCATCTATGTTCATCAGAGATATTGGCCTGTAGTTTTCTTTTTTCATGACACCTTTGTCTGGTTTTGGTATCAGGGTGATGGTGGCCTCATAGAATGAGTTTGGGAGTGTTCCTCCCTCTGCTATATTTTGGAAGAGTTTGAAAAGGATAGGTGTTAGCTCTTCTCTAAATGTTTGATAGAGTTCACCTGTGAATCCATCTGGTCCTGGGCTTTTGTTTGTTGGAAGATTTTTAATCAGTTTCAATTTCAGTGCTTGTGATTGGTCTCTTTAAGTTTTCCATTTCTTCCTGGTTCAGTCTCAGGAGGTTATGCTTTTCGAAGAATTTGTCCATTTCTTCCAGGTTGTCTATTTTATTGGCATAGAGTTGCTTGTAGTAATCTCTCATGATCCTTTGTATTTCTGCAGTGTCAGTTGTTACTTCTCCTTTTTCATTTCTAATTCTATTGATCTTAGTGTTCTCTCTTTTTTTCTTGATAATTTTGACTAATGGTTTATCAATTTTGTTTATCTTCTCAAACAACCAGCTTTTAGTTTTGTTGATCTTTGCTGTTATTTCCTTCATTTCTTTTTCATTTATTTCTGATCTGATCTTTATGATTTCTTTCCTTCTGCTAACTTTGGGGTTTTTTTGTTCTTCTTTCTCTGACTGCTTTAGGTTTAAGGTTACGTTTTTTATTTGAGATGTTTCTTGTTCCCAAGGTAGGATTGTATTGCTATAAACTTCCCTCTTCGAACTGCTTTGGCTGCATCTCATAGGTTTTTGCATCATCGTGTTTTCATTGTCATTTGTTTCTAGGTACTTTTTGATTTCCTCTTTGATTTCTTCAGTGATCTCTTGGTTATTAAGTAGTGTATTGTTTAGCCTCCATGTGTTTATATTTTTTACAAATTTTTTTTTCCTGTAATTGGTATCTAGTCTCATAGCATTGTGGTGGGAAAAGATACTTGATATGATTTCAGTTTTTTTAAATTTACTAAGGCTTGATTTGTTATCCGATGTATGATCTATCCTGGAGAATGTTCCATAAGCACTTGAGAAGAAAGTGTATTCTGTTGTTTTTGGACGGAATGTTCTATAAATATCAATTAAGTCCATCTTGTTTAATGTCTCATTTAAAGCTTGTGTTCCCTTATTTATTTTCATTTTAGATGATCTGTCCATTGGTGAAAGTGGGGTGTTAACATCCCCTACTATGATTGTGTTACTGTCGATTTCCCCTTTTATGGCTGTTAGTATTTGTCTTATGTATTAAAGTGCTCCTATGTTGGATGCAGAAATATTTACAATTGGTACATCTTCTTGGATTGATCCCTTGATCATTATATAGTGTCCTTCTTTGTCTCTTGTAGTAGTCTTTGTTTTAAAGTCTATTTGTCTGATATGAGAATGGCTACTCTAGCTTTCTTTTGATTTCCATTTGCATGGAATATCTTTTTCCATCCCCTCACTTTCAGTCTGTGTGTGTCCCTAGGTCTGAAGTGGGTCCCTTATAGACAGCATATATATGGGTCTTGTGTTTGTATCCATTCAGCCAGTCTGTGTCTTTTGGTTGGAGCATTTAATCCATTTACATTTAAGGTAATTATCGACATGTATGTTCCTAGTACCATTTTCTTAAAGATATGGAACGCTTCACGAATTTGCATGTTATCCTTGTGCAGGGGCCACGGTAATCTTCTCTGTGTCATTCCAATATTAGTATATGTGCTGCCGAAGAGAGCACCTAAGTTGCTTCTTGAGTTTGATTTTGTGTGTCATTTCAAATTAGTAGTCTACATTCACTTTAACACAGTTGTTTTCAAAGATCCTTTAAAACATTTGCAAAAACCTCATTACTGAGCCTGATCTTTAATTGTGCAAGTATGCAGATAGAGCTAACCTTGTTTAAAATTAGTAAGTCATGAATTTTTTCTTACGTATTAACAGAAAAAAAATACTTGCATATTAATCAGAATTTTCAATGACTTAATCCGAGTGAGGAATGTGAGTAGTATTTAGGCAGATTATGAAATCTAGATCATATTTTTTGAGTGTAGGGGCCCT
Organism: Delphinapterus leucas; assembly: GCF_059928025.1. NCBI lineage: Eukaryota > Metazoa > Chordata > Mammalia > Artiodactyla > Monodontidae > Delphinapterus > Delphinapterus leucas. The sequence continues at coordinate 64,454,656 of NC_143139.1, forward strand.
GATAGTGTCTCTCAAAGCATATAATCTAAGTGTGTGTTTGCTCATCCCATGCTGCCATTTGTCTGGAAAGAACTAGCTTGTATTTTCTTTACCTCTTTGAATATTTTAAATTAATATGTTTAATATTTGTTCATACCAATACTTACATTTTCAGATTCATGTTGATTTTGATTTATCTTTAAGTCACTCAAAAATTCTACAGATATTAATTTCGAAATTTTGGGATACTTGAAATTTTCTAAGATATCCATCTACTTGATGTAGAAATAAATGGCAAAGAATAATAAATGCCATATAAAAATCACGTGGTGTCCTAAAAACATATTTCTGAATATAAATATAAATAAATGTCCAGGTTCTTAATGATTTGCTCTTCCTGACTATAAATCTTCACGTATGTAATTATACCACTACAAGTCTTCTTCCCCCAAATTGTAATCCTTCCCTTACTGTTTAAACTCAATTTTTTCCACAAAATAATCTCAAATTGATGTCACAAATCACGTTATTCCAATAGCATTTTAACATGTTCATAATCAGCTTAGCATATGTTTATTTTACTTCTGCTTGTAATTTTTGTAACTTTTTGTATCTGTATTCTCTGTCTCTCATATTATGAATCATTGTGGGCAGCATTCTATTTGACAGTTCTTTTCTTTAAAAATAATTTATACTTGATCATCTATATCAATGTCAATATATCAATCAGCAGAAATACCAATATATGAGATGATTGTCTAAAGCTGACATTTTTCAGGTTTTCTAAAATAATTGTTTTCCTTTATGCTAGATGAGATCTTTAAACTGGGAAAACTAAAACTCATCAGATAAAATTTGTTTTTAACTTCATCCAATATTTGATACAAAGGGATTCTTCTTTGTGTATACTTCATATTTCTCTCTCTGTTGTCTTTTCAGCTTATGCTAATAGTTTCAGAAAGCTTTAATTCTTTTTTCCTCCTTTGAATATTGTACATTTACTCCTGTGAATTTGCTGTTATGTAGTTTTTACTGCAACATCAAAGTTAGCTGCATGTAATGGTATTTACAGTGATTCTGAGTATTGCAATAGATTATCATATTTTATAAGCTGTCATGTGTAAACAGCTATTTTTAATTAGGATAGATAATTATTAAACTATTGTCCTTTTTTACACTGTGCTTTTTATTCCCTTTAAAGGGGTAAATAATAATAATAAAAAAAAACCCGGTTAGAAAACATGCAGGGGAATTCAAGTGTTTCGTGTATTTTGGGTAGGTCTGGAAGCACCATCAAATATCCATGAGGGCAAAGTTACAAACTCTTCCATTGAAATTCTCTGGAATCGAGCTGATGGGAATTTTCAGCATTATGAAATCACATGCATAAACTGTGCTGCTGCTTTCATGGTACGTTATAAGGGGTTCTCAGAGGAATGACTTTTATTCTGAAGCCAGTATTGCTGCATTCTTATATTAGGTAGTAGTGAAACTAAATAACCCCCAACATTTTTTTTGCTTGTGTTTGATGGTGGAGCATTTCTTAAATGAACACTTGGTAAGTTATTCTTTTGGATCAATAGGTCCAGAAAGTATTTCAAGAAGCAGCAACATTCTCTAACCTGGATCCTGCCACAGTGTACACCTTTTCAATTCGCACTGAAAAAGAAGGTTTTAAAGACAGCTCTCCCTACATAAAAGAAATACAGACAGGTACAGCCTATGTAAGCACTTTGGGTATTATTCAGTGTTCAAATATTTTTTTTAATTTCCAGTTTTCTAAAATATTTTATTGTTAATATCAGAAGGATTCCATAAAAATGCTTTGGTTTTATGTATTATTTTCTTTTTAAAAAAATTCATTTATTTATTGATTGAGGTACCATTGACATATAAGTTTCAATGTTCAAATATTCATTTGGTTCTTATAGGGAAGATTTAATAAATAGTTCATTCTTCTCAAATTTTCTTAATGGGCAGGCAGTATTTCCTCTTATCTCTTTTTCTATTTCCCCTTGTATGAATTAGCACAGTCTCTTTTGTGTGTCTGTTTCCAGACAATAGAGTTGCTAACTGTCTGGGTTCTGGCCAGAGTCTCCATTTGTGATTTAATTTTTCCATTGTTCAGTTAAACAGACAGTGAAGTGCCATTTCCCCAGCATTAGCAACTTACTCCCTGTGGCAGATGGTGATTTATTCCATGGTAGTCGTATGAAATAAAGGATGATTGGGAAGGGTGTATGCAAAATGTGTACGTTTTCAAATGTAGGTGAAGTAAAATTGTCAACCATTCTACTAATATAACTATTTTAGATATTCTTGACATGGATGGTATGGGAACATTGATTTATGTATTTAGAAACTGGTCATGTCTGGTATTCTTTTACTGTAATAACATAGAATGGAATTGAGAGAGAATATCGTGGCAATTTTGTTCCTTTCTTATACATGGGAGAATTTTAAAGGGGCAACAAAATATATATTATACACTATTTTAACATTTTTTTCCAGAAAATAAGGGAAGCATTTCATATTTAGATTGCAGTTAACTTTCCCTGCTGATTAACCTTGTCACTGTTTGGTATTTAGTTAGAATGAGTCCTGAAAATCATTAACTATTTCTGAGGTTGGTGATTACACAAGACCAAGATATCACCTCTTCCTACATTATAGAAGCAGGGGAAATATTGAGTACAACACTGCTGGGGTACATATCGGCTCTGTTTCAAAGTTTACAATGATTCTTGTTTGTTTGTTTCCCCCCCCCCACTCTTTTAACTTCTCATATCTACCAGGAGGAATAAAAGGAATGTCTTGGTTACCCTCAGAGTTTGCAAAGAGTCAAACAAATCCTGAGAGTATTTCAGGGTGGTTATAAAATAGGTGCTTTGTACGGTAGAAAACGTTATTTTACGTGTATGTTTTAAATGATATAGCCCCAAGTGCGGTTGAATTTCTGAATCACAGTAGGAATTCAAATGCAGTAACCGTTAGCTGGCCTTCAGCTAGAAGTCTTCTGGATGGATACATTATTTCAATATCCAGTGAAAGCTTAATGAAAGAAGAAATCCTGCCTTCCACAAAAAGGTATGAAAATATTGAAAAGAAATTATATCAAGTTACATGGAACACAAGATGAACATTTTATATGTGTTGTTAGAAAGCTATGTTAGTGGTTTAGTATAAATAGAAATTAGAAAACTTTTCAAGAGAACTTTTTGGACTATAGTGTGATAGGAATAACTAAATCTGATATACAGTACCAAATTATTTATGCTAATAGATAGTAATGAATTAATTCATGATTTCATCATGCTTGTATGTATGACATACACACTTTTTGACTTAAATTTCTCCACGTAAGAAGCTATGCTTTCTCAGTAACTGTTTGTGTGTAAGCGTAGCAAATTGTTTCCATAATAGACAATAAAAAACCAAAACTTATATATAAAATTCTTTCTGCAAATAGTGTGAGAAGATGGAGTTTTCCAAATGTTTCTGAGCTAAATATCTTAATGTTTGATTTTTCTTTAATGTGTAGGACATTCTCATTTAACAGCCTTTCTCCAGGGACTGACTTTTTAATTAGCATTATAGCTACCAAGGGACTAAAGAGAAGCCATCCTACTGTCCTCATGGTTAGCACTTGTAAGTTCATTTTATATTTAATTAACTTTTCATGGGTTAAGGGAAAATAGTTGTGTTTAAAGCCAATATCTAGTTAACAATCAATATAGAAGTGATTTATGACATTATGGCTTGAAGAGAAGGAGTACTTCATTTACATGGAGAATGCCTGCATTATATTCCTTTCTCTATCATTTATTGTGACCTTGGGCAAGACTATGTGACCTTGGGCAAAACTATGAGGTTCTTACTTAAAGCATGAGAATAATTATTCCTGCCTAGGTATAAAATCTTGTTACTAAAATCAAATGCAAAGCTCTTTGTGAAAAGAGCAAAGAACTCTGAAACCCTAAGGTATTGTCATCTTGAAATACTCAATATTTTTCTAATATTTTGACTATATCTGTTAACATGTGGGTTTTCTCTAGTTACTGAGAGCGGGGGCTACTCTTTGTTGCGGTGTGCGGGCTTCTCATTGCGGTGGCTTCTCTTGTTGTGGAGCACAGGGGCTTCAGTAGTTGTGGCCTGAGGGCTCTAGAGCGCAGGCTCAGTAGTTGTGGCGCACAGGCTTAGCTGCTCCGCGGCATATGGGATCTTCCCGGACCAAGGCTCGAACCCGTGTCCCCTGCATTGGCAGGCAGATTCTTAACCACTGCGCCACCAGAGAAGTCCATACATTCTGTATTTTAAGAGGTTGTTGCTTTGGCTGTGTTTTCCCAAACAAACCTGGCAACTTCCCCCCTACCACCCTTCCCACTTTACAATTTGACTTTTGTCTTCTATTGTATATTAATAATTTGTGGTCTTTTTTGTACATCTCTTTCTTTGCAAGCTACCTCAAATCCATTTGGAAGTAGATGGAATATTAATAAATGTAAAGAAAAAGCTAAAATATTATGGGACTCTGGGGAAATAGTAAGTTAATTCCAGTTGAAAGGGAATATACATCAAAGAAAAATAGAATAAAAAGGATTGTGAATCAGTGACACAGGTTTAAATCTACCACTGGATTGAATTCTAATAGACTTAAATCAATAAGTAAGTAAGTACAAAAAAAAATCTCACACAGAATTTGAATATTAGATGTGAGATTATTCCAATAAAATTTTAATGTGGCATTTCTTCCAGTTAAGGAAAGAAATGCTACATTTCATTTGAAATTTCTATAAATTAGAAATAGAGACATGCTACTGAATTGAAAAAATAAGTTTCTAGAACCTTCTCAGATAAAACGTTTAAAGGGAAAAGGAGTTTGGAAACTTAAGGAAGGGGGCTAGATATATCTCTTAACTTATGCAGTGCATAAAATTCTAAGTTAAAAATCTCACTTGTAATAGCTTCATACTGAATTATGCTATGACAAAAATAAATATGAAAATCCATACTTTATATAATTTTATTGTGGAAAAAGGCTTTCTAGAAAATTTGTTTTCCTGTTGCTTTGTGGAGATGAGGAGACTTGAGACACAAGGTAAACAGCCTGCGCAAGATCACATAGTGCTAAACTGACTAGAAAAGCCTGCGTATCATGTCTGTCTTCCATAGTGTGACACTCAAGTTTATCAGTCCAGTACAGATAACATGATGATAGAAATTTTTTTTTTTCAAAGCTTTCATTTCCGTGTCTTATTTCCTTGCCCTAGATCCAGATCCACCATCAGATTTGCTGATTTTGGGGCAGGAAGAACACACAATATATTTGTCTTGGAAACTCCCACAAGGAGGCTTTGAAAGGTTTCAGGTAAAGTTGCTATCATGCAACCTTGATGTTTATTGAGGCCTTTATTTCGCTCCTTTTTGTCCTTCATTTTATATTCCTTAACAGTTTAAGAAATTATGGTACCACTCCTTTCCTGTAAGGTTTCCCTCCAAAGTAAATTTTCTGTTTGTTGCTTTAGAAGTACAAAGTTGTCATGGGAGGTTTTCAAATTTGAGTAAAAGCTGGTACTTGACTTTAAATGAGTTCAGGTTTTCAATGGAGATAGACACGTGCTTATGTAGTACAAAAACGTGAATAAAGAAATGCTGGTGCTGGAAGATAGTGCTTCTGTGACAGCACTGTCCACAACGAGGATTCCGGAATTTAAAGACAGGTGATGTGCCACAGGCTCCCTTTCAACTCCATTCTACAGATTTAGTTGAGAGTGGAGACTTGCAGCCCAGAGGGTAGGAGAGAAAGATGTACAGAGAGGCCGCTTTTCAACTGTGTCTGTGAAGTAAATGCGTACGTTTTTGTTGCTTTTGCTGTTAATAATGTGACCTGGCATCACGTGAGGACATATTATACACACCCTACGTCCTGCATTGTGTGGCTTGCAGAGAGAGTAAGCTTCTGGAGATAGCACTATTGCTTTGTATTCTACGTGGGCAAACGAGTTTTCTATACTTTCATAGTGGTAGGAGATGGTAATTTTAGTTGTAAATAACAGAAAACAACCTGAAATAGTTTAAAAAAATTTATTGTATTAATGAAAGAGTGCGTCATGGACACCAAGGCAAAGAATATAACAAGGTGTTGGGGAGAACTGGAATCAGATGTTTAAGGCTACTGAGGCCCCATGCATTATTTTCTTACTGTCTACTTGTTTCTGCTCATCAGCTGTAGTTTATTTTTATTTATTTATTTTTCCTGACGACCAGCTTTCTCTGTTAAGCAATCCATGTGGTGAGTGGAAAAATGCCATGTACAACTTCTAAGCACAAATGGTGCATTATGAACCACAGAGAAAGACGGATATGCTCCCTAAATTCCCAAGGAAGGGACTGTGATTATTCCATATTGTAGACACCCAGTCCAGTTTCAGTCAACTGTGCTTGTAGCCCCCATGTTGTGTAAAAGTGGTGGCCGTGGGTCTGTGGGTGATGGGGGTTATAGAGTCATTAGAATTTGAGCAGATACAACAAAAGGTGTTTCCTGTAAATGAAAAACAATATAAAGTTTAATAATTTATAGAATCAATACAGCCTAAAAGGAACCAGAGCAGTAAAATTACCAGACATTTGAAATGAACTAATTAGTACATCTGGGTTTTATATTTGAGTATGAACTTCTTAACAATGACAGTTCATAAGAGAAACAAGATATTAGTCACTATATGATAGATATAAAAAGAATCCACACTTAATTTAAGGTATCTGTTACTAAAGACAAAGAGGGATGTAGTGGGCAGAATAATGGCCTTCCAGAGATCCACAGCCTAATTCACAGAACCTGAAATACGTTATATTACATGGCAAAGGGGAAGCAGATGGAATTAAGTTTGATAATTAGCAGGTTTTAAAATAGGAAGATTACAGAGAGTCTAGATCCAGATGGTGGAGTAGGAAGATCCTGAGCTCACCTCCTCCCATAGACACACAAAAGCTACAACTACGTATAGAATAACTGTCTCGGAGAATGGCCTACAGACTAGCAGAACACATTTTCTACAACCAAGGATATAAAGAATAGGCCACAGTGAGACGGGTAGGAGGGGCAGAGGTGCAGTCTAGTCAGAACCCACACCCCCAGTGCGGTGACCCACAAGTGGGAGGGCTATCACAACCACAGAGGTCCACCCCGAGGAGTGAGAGGTCCACGCCCCATGTTGGGCTCCCCAGCCTGAGGAATCTGCACTGAGTAGAAGAGCCCCATAAAGTGTGGCTTTGAAAACCAGCAGGGCTTATGTATGGGAGAGCCAGAGGGCCATGGGATATGGAGACTCTGCTCTAGAAGGGCTCACACACAAACTCGCTGACTCTTGAGTCCCAGTGCAGAGGAAGCAGCTTGAAAAGCAGCTAAGTCATAAGACAAGAAGATTCATTGACTAGTGTTAGGGCGTGTGCTGGAGGGGCAGGGATCTGGTGGAGCTTTCTTTGGGAATGGAAGGGCTGGTGGGTGCAATTTATTTTTTAACTCTCCTTCCACCTACCTGGCAGGTACCATTTCTATCACTCTCAATCAGCCTAATCAACACCATGTGCCTGCCCCAGTATTCCCTGAATGCCAGTCCTGCCCAGCCACCCACCCTGGCTAGATTTTCCAAAGTAGCTCCTAACCCACCCCACCCAGCAGGTGGCCTTGGCTGCCCCAATGCCCCTCCAAAGCAGCTCCCACTCTGGGGGGGCCAGTTCTGCATACCAGTATACCTGCAACAGTCACAGCTGGGCCTCACAGCTGGTCATGCTGGGGCCAGTCCCACCCATCAGTGGGCCTGCAGCAAGCATGGCCCAACCACCAAAGGAGGGCACACACAGCTCACATGGGAGATACTCCTGGGGCACCTGGCTCTGGTGACCAAGGAGGACGGCATCACTGGGCATCACAGGACACCTTCTAAATAAAGCCACTCTTTCAAGACTGGGAGATTAGCTGATATAACTTATACATAGAAACAAACACAGAGAGTTAGGAAAAATTAGGAGACAATGAAAAGCCTTTCAAACAAAAGAACAAGACACAACCTCAGAAAAAGAATAAAATGAAATGGAGATGAACAATTTACCAAGGAAAGAGTTGAACATAATAATCATGCAGATGCTTACTGAACTAAGGAGAAGAATGGATGAATACAGTGATAACTTGAAGAAAAAAGTAGAAAATATAAAAAAGAACCAGGCAGAACTGAAGAATGCAATAACTGAAATTTAAAATACCCTAGAGGGGAATGTTCAACATCACTAATCATTAGAGAGATGCAAATCAAAACTACCATGAGGTATCACCTCATACCAGTCAGAATGGCCATCATCAAAAAATCTACAAACAATGCTGGAGAGGGTGTGGAGAAAAGGGAACCCTCTTGCACTGTTGGTGGGAATGTAAATTGATAAGCCACTATGGAGAACAGTATGGAGGTTGCTGAAAAAACTAAAAATAGAACTACCGTACGACCCAGCAATCCCACTACTGAACATATACCCTGAGAAAACCATAATTCAAAAAGAGTCATGTACCACAATGTTCACTGCAGCTCTATTTACAATAGCCAGGACATGGAAGCAACCTAAGTGTCCATTGACAGTTGAATACATAAAGAAGATGTGGCACATATATACAATGGAATATTACTCAGCCATAAAAAGAAACGAAATTGAGTTATTGGTAGTGAGGTGGATGGACCTAGAGTCTGTCCTACAGAGTGAAGTGAGTCAGAAAGAGAAAAACAACTACCATATGCTAACACATATATATGGAATCTAAAAAAAAAAAAAAAGGTAATGAAGAACCTAGGAGCAAGTTGGGAATAAAGATGCAGACCTACTAGAGAATGGACTTGAGGACGTGGGAAGGGGGAAGGGTAAGATGGGACAAAGTGAGAGAGTGGCATGGACTTACCTATACCACCAAATGTAAAATAGATAGCTAGTGGGAAGCAGCCACGTAGCACAGGGAGATCAGCTCAGTGCTTTGTGACCACCTAGAGGGGTGGGATAGGGAGGGTGGAAGGGAGACGCAAGAGGAAGGAGATATGGGGATAGATGTATATGTACAGCTGATTCATTTTGTTATAAAGCAGAAACTAACACACCATTGTAAAGCAATTATACTCCAATAAAGATGTTAGAGGGCATCAACAGCACATTAGAGGATACAGAAGAATGGATCAGCACCTGGAAGACAGGGTAGTGGAAATCACCCGATCAGAACATGAAAAGAATTTTAAAAAATGAGGATAGTTTAAGGAACCTCTGGGATAACACCAAGCATACCAATATTTACATTTTAAGGGGTCCCAGTAGGAGAAAGAAAGAAAGTTCTAGTAGACCTATTTGAAGAAATAATGGCTGAAAAAAATTTTAACATGATAAAGGAAACAAACATCCAAGTCCAGGAAGCACAGACTGAAACAAGATGAACCCAAAGAGGTCCACACTAAGACACATTATAATTAAAATGTCAAAAGTTAAAGAGAGAAATTTAAAAGCAGCAAGAGGAAAACAGGTAGTTACATACAAGGGAGCCCTCTTTTGAGCTGAATTTTTTTAGCAGAAACTTTACAGGCCAAAAGGGACTGGCATGACACATTCAGTGTGCTGAAAGGAAAAAACTTACAACCATGAATGCTTTACTCAGCAAGGTTATAAATCAGAATTTAAGGAGAGATAAAAACTATCCCAGACAAGCAAAAGCTAAAGAAATTCATCACTACTAAAGCAGCCTTACAAGAACTGTTAAATGGAGTTCTTTAAACATAAAAGAAAAGGCCATAACTAGACACAAGAATATTATGAAAAAAATTCCACTGGTAAAGGCAAACGTGTAGTAAAGGTAGTGTATCAACCACCTGTAAAAACTACTATGAAAGTTTAATGACAAAAGAAGTAAAATATATCTAAATACTTAGTCAAGCAATAAACAAAATAAAAAGATGTAAAAAATTATGTTAAAAGCGTAAAGTGCTTGTTGGGGGAAGTAATAAAATGTGCTTTTAGGGTGCTCTAAACTTAAGTAACCATCAACTTAAAATAGACTTTTTTTTTTTTTTTTAAAGACCTTCTTATGTAGGTCTTCTGCCCATTTTTGGATTAGGTTGTTTGTTTTCTTGATATTGAGCTGCATGGGCTGCTTGTAAATTTTGGAGATTAATCCTTTGTCAGTTACTTCATTTGCAAATATTTTCTCCCATTCTGAGGGAGAAAGGTTTATGGTTTCCTTTGCTGTGCAAAAGCTTTTAAGTTTCATTAGGTCCCATTTGTTTATTTTTGTTTTTATTTCCATTTCTCTAGGAGGTGGGTCAAAAAGGATCTTGCTGTAATGCATGTCATAGTGTTCTGCCTATGTTTTCCTCCAAGAGTTTTATAGTGTCTGGCCTTACATTTAGGTCTTTAATCCATTTTGAGTTTATTTCTGTTTATGGTGTTAGAGTTCTAATTGCATTCTTTTACATGTAGCTGTCCAGTTTTCCCAGCACCATTTACTGAAGAGGCTGTCTTTTCTCCATTGTATGCTTGCCTCCTTTATCAAAGATAAGGTGACTATATGTGCGTGGGTTTATCTCTGGGCTTTCTATCCTGTTCTATTGATCTGTATTTCTGTTTTTGTGCCAGTACCATACTGTCTTGATTACTGTTGCTTTGTAGTATAGTCTAAAGTCAGGGAGCCTGATTCCTCCAGCTCCGTTTTTCTTTCTCAAGATTGCTTTGGCTATTCGGGGTCTTTGTGTTTCCATACAAATTGTGAAATGTTTTGTTCTAGTTCTGTGAAAAATGCCATTGGTAGTTTGATAGGGATTGCGTTGTATCTGTCGATTGCTTTGAGTAGTAGAGTCATTTTCACAATGTTGATTCTTCCAATCCAAGAACATGGTATATCTCTCCATCTGTTTGTATCATCTTTAATTTCTTTCATCAGTGTGTTATGTTTTCTGCATACAGGTCTTTTGTCTCCTTAGGTAGGTTTATTCCTAGGTATTTTATTCTTTTTGTTGCCATGGTAAATGGGAGTATTTCCTTAATTTCTCTTTCAGATTTTTTGTTATTAGTGCATAGGAATGCAAGCCATTTCTGTGCATTAAATTTTGTATCCTGGTACTTTACATAATTCATTGATTAGCCCTAGTAGTTTTCTGGTAGCATCTTTAGGATTCTCTACGTATAGTGTCATGTGACACTTTTAAAAGTGTTAGTGACAGTTTTACTTTTTTTTTTTCTGATTTGGATTTCTTTTATTTCTTTTTCGTCTCTGATTGCTGTGGCTAAAAGTTCCAAAACTGTGTTGATTAATAGTGGTGAGAGGGAGCAACCTTGTCTCATTCCTGATCTTAGTGGAAATGGTTTCAGTTTTTCACCATTAAGAAGCATGTTGGCTGTGGGTTTGTCATGTATGGCCTTTATTCTGTTGAGGTAATTTCCCTCTATGCCTACTTTCTGGAGGGTTTTTGTCATAAATGGGTGTTGAATTTTGTCGAAAGCTTTTTCTGCATCTATTGAGATGATCATATGGTTTTTCTCCTTCAATTTGTTAGTATGGTTTTTCACATTGATTGATTTGCATATATTGAAGAATCCTTGCATATCTGGGATAAATCCCACTTGATCATGGTGTATGATCATTTTAATGTGCTGTTGGATTCTGTTTGCTAGTATTTTGCTGAGGATTTTTGCATCTCTGTTCATCAGTGGTGTTGACGTGTAGTTTTCTGTTTTTATGACAGCTTTGTCTGGTTTTGATATCAGGGTGATGGTGGCCTCATAGAAATAGCTTGGAAGTGTTCTTCTCTCTGCTATATTTTGGAAGCATTTGAGAAGGATGGGTGTTAGCTCTTCTCTAAATGTTTGATAGAATTCACCTGTGAAGCCATCTGTTCCTGGGCTTTTGTTTGTTGGAAGATTTTTAATCACAGTTTCAGTTTCAGTCCTTGTGATTGGTCTGTTGATACACTTTCTATTTCTTCCTGGTTCAGTCTCAGAAGGTTGTGCTTTTCTAAGAATTTGTCCATTTCTTTCAGGTTGTTCATTTTATTGGCATAAAGTTGCTTGTAGTAATCTCTCATGATCCTTTGTATTTCTGCAGTGTCAGTTGTTACTTCTTTTTCATCTCTAATTCTCTTGATTTGAGTCTTCTCCCTTTTTTTCTTGATGAGTCTAGCTAATGGTTTATCAATTTTGTTTATCTTCTCAAAGTACCAGCTTTTAGTTTTATTGATCTCTGCTGTCGTTTCCTTCATTTCTTTTTCATTTATTTCTGATCTGATCTTTATGATTTCTTTCCTTCTGCTAGCTTTGGTTTTTGTTTGTTCTTCTTTCTCTGATTGCGTTAGGTGTAAGGTTAGGTTGTGTATTTGAGATGTTGCTTGTTTCTTAAGGTAGGATTGTATTGCTATAAACTTCCTTCTTAGAACTGCTTTTGCTGCATCCCATAGGTTTTGGTTTGTCATGTTTTCATTGTCATTTGTTTCTAGGTATTTTTTGATTTCCTCTTTGATTTCGTCAGTGATCTCTTGGTTATTTAGTGGTGTATTATTTAGCCTCCATGTGTTTGTATTTTTTACAGATTTTTTTTTCCTGTAATTGATATCTAGTCTCATAGCATTGTGGTGGGAAAAGATACTTGATACAATTTCAGTTTTCTTAAATTTACCAAGGATTGATTTGTGACCCAAGGTATGATCTATCCTGGAGAATGTTCCATGAGCATTTGAGAAGGAAGTGTATTCTGTTGTTTTTGGTTGGAATGTCCTATATATATCAATTAAGTCCATCTTGTTTAATGTGTCATTTAAAGCTTGTGTTTCCTTATTTATTTTAATTTTGGATATCTGTCCATTGGTAAAAGTGGGGTGTTAAAAAGTCCCCTACTATTGTGTGTTACTGTCGATTTCCCCTTCAGTGGCTGTTAGCATTTGCCTTATGTATTGAGGTGCTCCTATGTTGGGTGCATAAATATTTACAAATATTATATCTTCTTCTTGATTTGATCCCTTGATCATTTTGTAGTGTCTTTCTTTGTCTTTTGTAATAGTCTTTATTTTAAAGTTTATTTTGTCTGATATGAGAATTGCTACTCTAGCTTTCTTTTGATTTCCATTTGCATGGAATATCTTTTTCCATCCCTCAGTTTCAGTCTGTATGCGTCCCTAGGTCTGAAGTGGGTCTCTTGTAGAAGGCATATATACGGGTCTTGTTTTTGTATCCATTCAGCCTGTTAAAATAGACTGTTATATGCATAAGTTGTTATGTATGAACATTGTGCTAACCACAAACTGAAAATCTGTAACAGATACACATAAAATGAAAAGAAAGCAATACAAACATAACACTAAATAAATTCAACAAATCACAAGGGAAGAGAACAAGACAAGAAGAAAGAAACCAAAAATAATTTACAAAAACAACCATAAAACTATTTAGAAAATGGTAGTAAGTATATTTCTATCAATAATTAATTTAAATGTAAATGTGCTAAATGCTCCAATCAAAAGACAAAGGGTGGCTGAATGGTTAAAAAAAAAAAAACAAGATCCAAGTATATACTGCCCACAAGAGACTCACTTCAAGTATATACTGCCCACAAGAGACTCACTTCAGATCTAAAGACACACACAGACTGAAAGTAAGGAGATGGAAAAAGATATTCCATGCAAATAAAATGAAAAGAATTCTGGGGTAGCAATGCTTATATCAGACAGAATAGACTTTAAAACAAATACTGTAATGGAGCAATTAAGGACATTACATATTGATCAAGGGATCAATCCAAGAAGACGATATAACATTTGTAAATACCTTTGCAGCCAGTATAGGAGCACCTAAATACATAAATATTAACAGACATAAAGGGAGATATTGATAGTCATACAATAATAGTAGGGGACTTTAACACCCCACTTAGGTCAATGAACAGATCATCCAGATGGAAAATCAGTAAGGGAATGTTGACCTTTAAGTACACATTAGACCAGATGGACTTAATAGATAAGTCTTTATAGAACATTTTACTCCAGAAGAACAGAATACACATTCTTTTCACACAGGAACATTCGCCAGGATAGATCACATGTTAGGCCACAAGGCAAGTGTCAGTAAATTTAAGAAGATCCAGATCACATCAAGCATCTTTTCTGACCATAGTAGTACACAACTAGAAGCCAGTTACAAGATGAAAACTGGAAAAAACACAAACACCTGGAGGTCAAGTAACATGCTACTAAACAACCAGTGGGTCAATGAAAAAATCAAAGAGGAAAGTTAAAAATACCTGGAAACAAATGGTAATGGAAATACAACATTGCAAAATCTATGGGACTCAGTAAAAAGCAGTTTTAAGAGGAATGTTTATAGCAATACAGGCCTACATCACGAAACAGGAAAAATCTCAAACAATCTAACTTTATACCTAAAGGAGCTAGAAAAAGAAGAACAAAACCCAGAATTAGTAGAAGGAAGGAAGTAATAAAGATCAGAGCAGAAATAAGTGAAATAGAGACCAAAAAAACAATAGAAAAGGTCAGTGATACTAAGAACTGGTTCACTGAAAAGATAAAGGAACTTGATAAACCTTTAGTTACATTCATCAAGAAAAAAAAGAGAGAGGGCCAAATAAATAAAATCAGAAGTCAAAGAAAGAGGAGAGTTACAATCAACCACACAGAAATAGAGGATCATGAGATTAATATGAACAACTGTATATATCAACAAATTGAATAACCTAGAAGAAATGGATAAATTCCCAGAAACACAGAATCTTCCAAGACCAAATCAGGAAGAAATAGAAAATATGAACAGACTGATTATGAGTAATGAAATTGAGTCAGTAATAAGAAAATTCCCAACAAACAAAAGTCCTGAACCAGACTGCTTCACAGTGAATTCTACCAAACACTTAAAGAAAAGTTAACACCTACTTTATCCAAACTATTCCAAAAAAACTGGAGACGAAGGAATACTTCCAAACTCATTCTAGGAGGCCAGCATTACCCAGATACCAAAATCAGATAAAGACACTACAAGAAAAGAAAATTACAGGCCATTGTCACTGATGAACAGAGATGCAAAAATCCTCAACAGGATATTAGCAAACTGAATTGAACAATACATTAAAAGGATCATACACCATAATCAAGTGGGTCTGTATCCCAGTGATGCAAGGTGGTTCAACATCCACAAATCAATCAGTGTGATACATCACAATAACAAAATGAAGGATAAAAATTGTATGATCATCTCAGTAGATGCAGAAAAACCATTTGACAAAATTCAACATCCATTTATGACAAAAACTCAACAAAGTGCGTATAGAGAGAACTGAACTTCACATAATAAAGGTCATATTTGACAATCCCACAGCTAACATTATACTCAACAGTGAAAAGCTGAAAGCATTTCCTCTAAGATCAGGAACAAGTCAAGGATGCCCACTCTCACCACTTTTATTCAACATAATATTGAAAGTCCTAGCCACAGAAATCAGACACATAAACAAAATTAAAGGCATCCAGACTGGAAAAGAAGTAAAACTGTCACTCCTTGCTGATGACATGATATTATATATAGAAAAGCCTAATGATTCCACCAAAAAACTATTAGAATTAATAAATGAATTCAGTAAAGTTGCAGGATACAAAATTAATATACATAAATCTGTGGTATTCTTATACACTAATACTGATCTCTCAGAAAGAGAATTTAAGAAAATTTTATTTATAGTTGTATCAGAAAGATTAAAATACATACTGAGGAATAAATTTAACCAAGGAGGCAAAAGACTTGTGTGCTGAAAACTATAAGACACTGATGAAAGAAAATGAAAATGACACAAATAAATGGAAGGGTATATCATTTTCATAGATAAGAATTTATATTGTTAAAATGTTCATACCACCCAAAGCAATCTATAGATTCAGTGCAATGCCTGTCAAAATACCAGTGGCATGAAAGAACCACAAGAGAGAAAGAAAGAACCACAAAAGACCATGAATAGCCAAAGCTGTATTAAGAAAGAATGAAAAAGTTGGAAGTTGTATGCTCTCTGATTTCAAACTATACTACAAAGCTATAGTAGTCAAAATTGTATGGTTCTGGCACAAAAACTAACACAGATCAATGGAAAGAAATAAAGGATCCAACCCTCATTTATATGGTCAATTAATTTACAGCAGAGGAGCCAAGAATACACAATGGTGAACAGACAGTCTATTCAATAAATGGTGTTGGGAAAATTGGACAGCTACATGCTAAAGAGTGAAACTGTCCCACTTTTTTATACTATATTCAAAGAAAAACTCACAATGGATTAAAAACTTAAATGTAAGACCTGAAACTATAAGAATTCCAGAAAAGAAACATAGTGTGCCCTTTGACACTGGTCTTAGCAATATTTTTTTGGATCTGTCTCCTCATGCAGGGAAAACAAAAGCAAAAATAAACAAATGGGACAACATCAAACTAAAAAATGTTTGCACAGCAAAGGAAACCATCAACAAAATGGAAAGGCAGCCTATGGAATGGAAGAAGATATTTGAAATGATATATCTGCTAAGGGGTTAATATCCAAAATATGTTAATAACTCACACAACTCAATATCTAAAAAACAATCCATTTAGAACATGGACAGAGGACCTGTTTAGGCATTTTTCCAAGGAAGACATACAGATGGCCAAAAGGCACATGAAAAGATGCTTAGCATCACTAATCATCAGGGAAATGCAAATCAAAACCACAGTTAGATACCACCTCATACTTGTCAGAATGGCTATCAGAAAGAGAAATAACAGGTGTTGATGAGGATGTGGAGAAAAGGGAACCCTTGTGCACTGTTGGTGGGGATGTAAATTGGTGCAGCCACTATGGAAAATGGTATGGAAATTCCTCAAAAAATGAAAAATAGAACTCTCATATGATCTACCATTTCTCTCCTGGATATTTATCCAAAGAAAATGAAAACACTAATTTGATGCAACTTTGATATACATGCCTGTGTTCAGTTTCCTGTGATTTTATAAGGTGTGGTAGGCAGTATGGTGCAATTGAAGGATTAAGGCCCTGGAATTCCTTGCTTTGAATCCTAACTTCACCTCTGTTGTGAGACCTTGGGCAAATTTTGATCCTCTTTGGTCCTGTTTCCTCATCTGTCAATGAAGATTATTGTTATTCTGTAGAATTGTTTAGGGTATTCAGTTAGATCATGTGTTTGGCAAGTGTTCTGGCATGCAAATTCTGTGAGGACTGGGCTTTTTTTATCTGCTTTGGTCACCATTTTTTACATTATTGAGACCAGTATCTGACATATAGCAGAAGTCAGTAAATATTTTGATGACTGAATGATTATTAGTTTTCTTTTTTTTAGTTTTCACAGTTCATATTTCACAATCAAGGAAGCTTAGTGTTTAAAAATTTTTTAAAATTAATTTGTTTATTTTTTTATTGAAGTATGGTTGATTTACAGTGTTGCAGTAGTTTCAGGTGTTTAGCAAAGTGATTCAGTTATACATGCATATATGTATTCCTTTTCAGATTCTTCTTCCTTACAAGTTATTAAAAAATACTGAGTATAGTTCCCTGTGCTATATGATAGGTCCTTGTTGGTTATCTATTTTATATATAGTAGTGTGCATATGTTAATCCCAAACTCCTAATTTATTCCTCCCCACCCTTTCCCCTTTGGTAACCATAAATTTGTTTTCTATGTCTGTGGGCATATTTCTGTTTTGTATATGAGTTCATTTGTATCATTTTTTTTAGATTCTACCTATAAGCAATATCATATGATATTTGTCTTTCTCTGACTTCACTTAATATAATAGGTCCATCCATGTTGCTGCAAATGGCATTATTTCATTCTTTTTTATGGCTGAGTAATGTTCCATTGTGTACATGTATCATATCTTCTTTATTCATCTGTCGATGGACATTTAGGTTGAAGGAAGGTTAATTTTGATGTGAATCCCTCCTTACCCTCTCCCTTGCCACACAGCCATCAGAGTGCTCTTTCTTAAAAGTAAATAAAATGTCATTCTTGTGCTTGAAAGATTCCTTACCATGGCTCAAGGCTCTCCCTGTCCTTTGTGACTCCACCACAGCTCCTACCAATGTCTCCTATCTCAGGAAAGGATGCTGTCCTGAAATCACTTGCTCAGTTATCTTTGATTCTTCCCATTCCTTCATTCCTCAATCCATCACCTGGTTCTGTCATTTCTACCTCTGAAATGGATCATTAATGTGTCCAGTTCTCTTCATCTCCACTACACCACCCTTGTCCTAGTTACTCTTATTTCTTATGGAGACCAGCAGCCTATGTGACAGACGGTAGCCTCTCACCTCCTAACTGGTTTCTCTGTTTCCATTCTTGATTTCCATATAATCTACTTTGCACACACAACAGCCAGAAAGAGGGAGAAAGAAACAGCGAGCGAGAGAGCACTGTTAAAAACATAGTATCTCTTATTGGTTTAACAACCTCCATTAGATTTCCATTGCCCTCAAATGAAGTCTAAACTCCTTGCCATGGTCTCCAAGAGCTAACCTGATTGGATCTTCATCTAATTATGCTGCCTGCTTGGTTACCATGTTGCTACCATATTGGGCTCTCTTTCTGTTCCTTTAGCATGGCAAGCACTTCCCCGTTGGCAGGGTTTTTGTGCTTGACATTCACTTTGCATGGATATCTTGCCGCCAGTTTGGATCGACTTTTTCCAATCATTGGGTTCTCAGCTCAAGAATCATCTAGTCAACTAAAAGAAAAATGCACATTGTAAGAGCTGTGACTTTCAGTTTTATTCAGGGAATTTAATGAGGACTGTAGCCTAGGAAACAGCCTCTCAAGTAGGTCGAGGGAAGTGCTCTGCGGAGGTAGGGGAGAAGCCAGTACATATATGGTTTGGGGCTAAGAAATACGTGTAGTGAAGCATACATCTCAGTAAAAGGTTACTGTTAGTCACAAGACACAGATAATGATTTTAGTGCTTTTCTGTGTATGGGAAAATGTAAGAATCTGGGTTCATTAAAATTCTTCCTGAGATATACATCTAACTTTCTGAGGGGTCTGTGTTTCCAAAGCACAGAGTGCCTCATTCTGTTTTACATCCCAGATTCCTTTCAGGGTGTATTGTACCTCAGCAACTGCAGTGGCTAATGACTTAATCCTTGTAGAATTAAATGGTGAGCAACATTCTGTTTTATATTCTCATCTCCTTCCTTGATTACCTAATCTAAATAAAATCACTCTTTCTATTCACTCTGTGATGTAGCTGAGTTATCTCATTCATTTGTTAATATTGAGTAGCTTGTTGTTTGGCGTCACCACTAGAATGTAAGTTCCCTATAATCAGAAGCCTTACCTGTCTTGTTTACCATAAAATACCTAGTACCAATAATAATGCTTTCCCTGTAATAGATGCTCAATAAATATTGGGTTGGCCAAAAAGTTCTTTCTGGTTTTTCCATAAGATATTATGGAACGAACTTTTTGTCCAGCCCAGTATTTGGTAAATAAATAAAACTTTGCATAACAGTGTTCCCATATATAATTGGGGTGATTATGGAGGGAGGATATCAATACTGAATATAGTTACCAGCAAAGGGTAGAACTTGAGGTGAACTTTTAGGAAAGGGTAGTGTTCAGACTCACGGAAAAGAGGAGAGGATATTCTACACAAGCAAGTTCACAGTCAGGAGAGAGCGTTCTATTTGTCATTTGTAAATGTCATTCAATGATAGGGGCATCTTGAATAATAAATGATTCATGAAAAATTCTAGTCTTTCTAGAATGATTTAATTCATTCCTGTTTTAGTGTAGGTATTCTCTAGAGAAAATTCTAGGCACTTATAATGTTAATTGTAAAAGATCCACATTTTTTACCCTTATCTGTTTGTCCTAATTCTTATATTTCAAGACAAGTGCCTAAAAAGATGATCTTTCCTTGGGGTTAACCGAGGCCATAAATTTATTTGTTGTCAGATAAAATATATACCCCTAGAATTTTGTTTTTACTATTTTTATATGAACACATTTTTTTTCAGAGACTGTAATTTATGTATTTCTTAAGTAAAACTTATTTTAAGAAATCACATTAATCTTTCAGATTCAGATTGTTTATTAACTATATTATATCACTAATGATTATTCTAGTCTTTCTCAACCAATTAAATTATTTGTTAAATTTTAATGAATTAAGCAACAGTATCCTGGTTGCTTAGCAAAGTGTACTTGCATAATTGGGATCATTTTCCTAATCATTTAAAATTAATCATCCCAGGTTTCAAACTGTGCTTTAAAAGTAGAAGTAAAGCACAAATTATGTTTTCTTCAATTGATTTCTATTAGATGTATGAAGTCCACATAGTTGGGGAAACAAATTTCTATTTGACAAATTTATTTTTAAAAATTTACATCATTTTATCATGAGGTCACTGCAGTCAATTTCTTTTTCTTTTAACCCTTCATGAATGCCTTACTATGATTCTTTGTATGTCTGAATTTAGCACTTCATTAAGATTATATTCTTCCTCTGCTACACGGTACTTTTCCCTACCATTTCATACTAGAAGTTCTCAGCATTCTATTCACTATTCCTATCCTCCCATATGCCAGACAAGCAAGGTAATCGCCAGTGACACCTTATAAATCAATAAGCAGTGATATGCTTCTAGACCTCATGATTATCTTCCTTCAGTAACAAAACACTCTTCCCACAAGACAGTGATAAACATTTTTGCCTAGGAAATTTGTTTCTCTGACTCTTACCACATGACAAGTGTTTTTTAAAGCATAGTGTAATTTAAATTATGAAATTAATGTGATTACTTTCATTTAGATGTATCTTTTACAACATGAAATATGGAGTAAAGAAGAGTAAAAATTGTTGTAAGTAGCTTTTAATGACTTAAAAAATCCCCAAGGTATTGGAACTATCAGATCAGTTCACTGAAAATTTCTAAAGGCAATGCCAATTCTCAAAGCTTTAATGAATAATTGGCTATAATGAAAGATGGTTATAACGAAAGATGGAATGTGACACCATTCATTCATTCAACAGAAAATTAAAGTGCCTCCTCTGTTCCAGGTGTTTATTTTTGCTGTTTTCTCTCTTGCTAGTTTTTTGTTGTTGTTTTTTTACTACTCCCTTGACTAACACTGGTTGGCTTCCAATGACATCTGTTTAGCAGCCCTCCAAATACTGGCTCTCTCCTGAGGCATATGTGTGAGTTCTCTGGAGGGGCCTGGGGTTATCCCACTACCCTTGAAATGACAGACCAGCTCTAGCTTAGTCTTTTCCAACTACTGTCAGCTCTTTCCACTGGCATTGTATCCCACTACTTTTTGCTCCTTGGGTGTGTTTGCACAAGGGCCAGCCTTCTTGGGTGGGGCACTGGTAAGATGGTTCAAGCCTGATCACTCTCTCTGGTCATGCTTGACCCATGGGAGACTGTGGCATCTTTGTCGGGGCAAAAGTGGGTATGCAGAATGCTCCTCAGCTCTTCCCAATTTCCTTTTTCTCTGATCAACCAGATACATGAGCCAAAGGTCTCCTTCCAGCTGGAATGTGTCATTCTCTCCAGCAGGCCCCTCCATTTATGATAGTGATGCACACGGGGCCTTCCTCATTTAGCTGGAGTGCAGTTTGTGGGCAGAAGCACCCTCTTTCCAATCGCTTAGTCAGCCAGGAGAAAGCCATGGTGTTCTCCACAAGGTCAGAGTCTAGGAACTTCAGTGATATCTGCTTTCACTTCCTCTAGTCTTCTGCTTATGTGGAGTTGGGGGAGTGGGCATGCCTGAAATTTTACAAAACTGTTTTTGTTTTCAAGTGACTAACAGGTAAAGTCCCATTCATATTTATTATATTATGCATATGTACAAATAAATCATGTGTATATATATATAAATATGTGAAATTTGGAAATACTTGGAGACCATTGGTCTTTTAGTATGTAAACTATGTTAGTCCACTGTACTTATTACTATGTGAACTTCACTAAGTTATTCAGCCTCAACTAGCTCCACATTACTTCTTGGTGAAGATAGGACAGATCACAAATTCTGCCTTGCAGTATTAATCTATGTGATGTGACTGGTATCGAGTTTGTGACAAATCATTTTTAAATCATGAAAAACATGAATTTCTCTCTCTCTTTCTCTAGATATCCTATTGTATGACATCTAGAAAGGAAAAACTATTTAAAGTAATTGTTTATAGCAACAAAGCCAAAGTAAAGAATTTGACTCCGGGTATGGAATATCTGTTCTATGTGAAGACAGTCAGAGGCAAAGATTACAGCATATCTGTAATGAAAAAAGTGGCTACAAGTAAGGAAATGTCATAAATAAAATTTTTGTTTTATAGTTTTATAAGAACTGAAAGTATTTTGGTCCAGCATAATTAAAGCTATTTTTAAACATAAAGCTTGATAATTAAGGAATAATGATGATCATAATATGATTAAGAGAACTCTCAAGATATATGTGAACTTAAAAAAGTCTTTGTCTAAATGTATTGGGAACTACATAGAGTTTTTTTTCTAATCTGAAGCAAACATGTATATATATGTATGTACATACATATCATGTATGTCACATATATGGAATATATGTATACATATACACACATTATATATACCATGTCATAATGATATAAATGCAATTCATTTTCTATTGAGGTGGGGGTTTGATAAGCAGAGAACTTCTATTTTTTCTTCCCTGATGGTTGTAAATTCATTGTAAATCAGTTTCATAATGTTTTGGAGTGGGGTGGAGTAATAGTATTTGTCACCAACAAGTCTTGTGAAAGTTTATGATGTTTACAGGATCCCCTCTCGGTGGAAACTAAATGATACTGCAAGAAACAATATTACTTCACCTGATGAATGGATTAAAAATGCAGGGATATAGGCATGCTGAAAACTTTGATGTAGCTGAAAGAACCACATTTGAAAATGCCCTTACTTCTGGCCCTCACACCCTCTCTTAACTTATTCTGTTTCATCTTCAGCCAACATCTAGCTATCTGCTAGGTGGTAGCTAATGAACCTATAACTGTATCATATAAGGATACTTCTGGTTACAAGCACTCAGGAGGCACAATTCTAAAGGAATGACTATTGGAAGTGACTCATGATTGATTAAGGAAAGATATTTGGGAACTAGGGAGGATGTTAATGTGTCACTTAAAATAAAACTCTTGTATATATAATAGCCTATTTCTCTATTTGCAGAGCTGAACATGTAAGACATTATATTGTACATGAATAAATTCAAGGATTATTATGTAGATGTTTAAATTATACTATTTATGTTTGCTTTATTTTTACATATATGTGTGCAGTTTTTATTTACATATATTTACCTTTTCAATAGAACCATCCAGGATATGTGGCTTAACGTTGAAAGCTGTGAATACTTCTTCTGCAAATTTAATGTGGAATCCAACAGAGACCAACTTCACTCATTACAAGATTTATATATCAAACGGAACATTTGCTAAAGAATATCTTATTTGGGAAATGATGACTGAGCACACAGTTACAGATCTGACTCCTGGTAGAATATATAACATCACAGTACATAGAATGAGCGGCAATGTTGAAGGATCTGGCACATTTATCAGAGTTGTTGCAGGTATACAAATTCTTTTTGATATTTAAAAAATTTACATTTGTATTGCATATTATACTGTTCAAGATAAAATTTCAATGCATTTTTTGAAATTTGAAATTTTACAGTCTATAGGATAGTTCAGAGGGTAAAAATACTCATTTTACTGGGATATTCTGAGGATTTTTGAGATATGTAAGATGTAAATTGGATAACATAGTATCTGGCACATAGTCAGTGCTCAATAAATGTAGCTAATACTATACATAGTTTCACATCAGATGAGAGGTCCAGCTAATGAAATTAGGTGGTTGATTTGGGGATCATCCGTTCTCCTAAAACCTTGTTCTTTGATATTCCACTATGTGCTATACACATGAAAAAGCATAGTCTTAGGGTGTGTGGAGAGTAATAAAGGATACAAGCATGGAAATACATATAGTATAAGTCAAATTAATAGGTGAAGCAGTGGAAGTGTTTAAGTCTTATTGTGGTTGCACAGAAAAGGGAATGATTACCTTCATAGAATGGATGGAAAAGGCTCTCTGGGGCTGCAAAAGGATAAGGAGTTTCTAATCAGATTAGAGGGCATGTGGGGTGTGTGGAAAGGAGCAAAGGTTGAAAAACGATACGATAAATAAAATGTTTTGCTTACGCACAGGTCAAGGAGACAGTGTGGTTAGTGTGAGTGACAGGATTCGCTCACTTAGATTTTGATCAGAGGAAAAAGTGAGCAAGGTAATGCCAATATCAGGAAAATTTCATGGAAGATATCGAATAACAATGGTCATTTTAATTAAAGAGAGCACTTTATGAAATAGCAGGAACTTGATGTTCTGGTTGGATTGTGTGGTTTAGGTGATGGTTTTGAGAGATTAGATGTAGGTAATGGAGAGCTGTGATTTGGGAGGTGAGCTGATAAGAGGAAATGGAAACGGGTGGTAATCTAGGTTTTCTGATGTACCTCTGGAGCAGAAAGAGGTTTTACTGCCCTACTTTTTATAAAGGAGAGAGTGGTGATCATGGAGCGATGCTGGGCAGAGCACTGAGTGGATATGAGGAGGGAGCTAAAGCTAAGAAATGAAATGGCAGTAATGCATGGTTTTACTAAGAGATGACCAGGGTTTTATAGGGAAAGATAGCAGAATGAACAATAGCTTTAATTATAGCTTGCATTTACTAAGATTTTGCTATGTTCAAACCACTCTTCTAAGCACTTTACATGTGTTAACTTATTTTATTCCCACAACAGTGTGTGGGATAGGAGGATTATTATCTTCAGGTTGATGAGGCCAGAGAGAAATAGAGAGGTTAAGAGTTTTGCCTAAATTCTTAATTTATGTGGCAAAGCTAGGATTTGAACCTAGTTATCCAGTTATAGGACCTGTGACCAGTGCCTTACTAAAAATTGATTTTTTTTAGACACTTGTAGCACCTAATATGATGCTGACTTATTAGAGGATGTTTATTTTACTATACCTAGTCCATTTCCAAAGAGGGAAGAAGCTACAGGAACTTGATAAATAAATGTTGCCTTGACATAAGGACATATTTGGATGGAGTCCCCTAAAGGTAAATTGGAGGTCACTTCAAGTAATAATCTTAGACTTTAAAGGAAGATTATAGATCATCCTGTTAATGCTTGAATCCTTTCTAAAATGTTAATACATTTAGGGTTTTTCAATGTGCTATTATTCATAAGCCACTTTGTGAAGGTTAGAGGGACGCAAAGTTATCAAGGTGATTAAACCTTGAGCTCTGAAGCTATTGCTCCTGGGTCCAAATCCTGGCTCTACTATTTACCTATTTGCTTTGAGACCTTGGTGAAGTTACTTAAATGCTTTGTTCCTCAGTTTTCTCATTGTTAAATGACAATAATCATAGTATCTCCTTATGATTTGTTACAGCTGTTACATAAAACAATGAGTGAAAAAGCTTAGTGCAGTGTATAGTGTATCATAAACTTGATATGAGTTACTTCTTAATATTCTACATGTCTGATATCTCCTCAGTCAGAACATATATTATACCCAACCTGTGATAAATCATGAAAAGGCTTAAATGTGATTTTGAAAGCATATCATATACAGTGTTGGTACATATGAATTATAAATAAAAGTTAATAATAGTGGTGATGGGACTTTTAAGTCTTCACATTTTATTTTAAAGTGTCTGTCCATTGTAGGCTTTGTTTCCTTGGTACTGTTCTGATAGGTTTGACTCTTTTGTGGGTATACTGAAGTATGTAACATTTTGATCTCATTTTGTATACACTCTTTTAAGAATCAGAATCTACTGAGGAACTCCCTAAGAAGCTTGCTTTTCCATTTTGAATCTCTTCTTACTCTCTGTCTCAAAGGTTAATCCACCATAGTTTGTATCAGAACTTTGTATGTGAGGTCCTTTTAACTCTTTTGAGCTCTTTTCCTGTATAGACATCATAGGATCATACTTCTGTTTTTTTCTCAGTTTCTTGAAATGCAGTTGAAGTAAATTCACTGAAATGCCAAGGAGAAAAGTTGAGAGATGCTTTAGAGCTGCACTGTCCAGTAGACAGTGATTAGCAACACGTGACTGTTGAGCCTTGAAATAGGACTAGTCCAAATTCAGATGTGCTCTAAGTGCCAAAGACACATGGCATTTCAAAGACTTAGTATGAAAAAAAAGTGATATTATTATCTCATTAATAATTTCATATTGATTATGTGTGAAATGATGTTTTTGATATGTTGTGTTAGATAAAATATATTATTAAAATTAATTTTACATGTTTCTTTTTACTTGTTTAATGTGGCTTACATTGTATTTTTATCAAACAGTGTTGCTTAAGTATGAATCACAAGACACATACTTAAGCCTATTTAGGGCTCTGAGCTACCCTGCAATAAAAGAAGATGTTTAACTTAGAAAAGGAATTATTTAACAAAATGGTTTGATCATAAGACATGTATTCAATTCTAGGGATTTAGGGTACTAAGGATTAATTTTTGGAAAATTCCGGTCTAGAAAAACTGACTAGGCCTAGAATTCCTCTTGCTAGCCCTAATTAAATTGAACATTATGTGATTTTTTTCTTTTAGAACTCAAAATCCACCTCATGATCTGATTTTTGTTGGTTAATAACAATTAGATTGAGAGTGATATTTTTGCTTCATATTTTCCTACCTTTTCAGAGATTAAATTCCATGGAGTGCAAATCATGTACTTATTATGGAATCTGTTTCAGTTAATTGAATCTTCCAGTTCATATTCAGGAAGCTACACTCTTTCACAATGACTTAAGCATTACTTCATCTCTACTACCTTTTCCTGAGGGCAAGCCTCCCTCCTCTCTGCTCAGACTACCACAAAATCCTACTAATTGGCCTCGTGCTGCCACTTTTGCTTCTGTCCAATTCATAGCCCATATTCTAGAGTAATCTTTTTAAAATTAAAAAAAAAGATTGTTTTTCTGCTTAAAACTTTTCAATGTTTTCCATTGCATTTAGGGGAAAAAAATCTAAAATGTTTATTGTGGCCTACATGATCATCAGACTGTTCTTCTTTCTTAAATGATCCCGCAACGCAGGCTGGTTTTCTCAGTCATTTTAAATTCTGTCCATTTCCAGGGCTTCTATTCACTTTGCTTTGAAAGGTCTTTACCAAACTGTCCTGAAGGTTCCAGGCCTTCCCTTTTTATCAGATTGGCAAATTTCCAGACAAATATATTCTTCCTCCTCTTGGTGAGACACACTTCATCCTTGGCCAAGGGTTCTTCAGTGTGTAATCTTAAGCCACAGTCTAGGAAACTGCATCCTATCTCCCCACCATCTCAGTAAACAGCCCTTCACTTCTGTCTTCATTTTTCTTCCAAAGTCTCATCCCAGCTCTTTTTCTAGTTTCTTGCCTAAGACGTCGTAAATGTTAGTTACTTTTTAGGACTCTTGAAGAGATAGTATCAGCCCTTACATAAACCAGCAAGTGTGAGTAGTGGTCGGACTTCTGTCATGTTAGACTTTTGT
This sequence comes from Delphinapterus leucas, assembly GCF_059928025.1. NCBI lineage: Eukaryota > Metazoa > Chordata > Mammalia > Artiodactyla > Monodontidae > Delphinapterus > Delphinapterus leucas. The sequence continues at coordinate 64,482,269 of NC_143139.1, forward strand.
CCATTTTAAAGTGGGCTGGCCAGGAGAATCAAGCTCTTTTCTCTCAAGCCTGAAAATACAGAAGACATAGGTCTGTGTGCAGAATCATCCAGGAAAAATGCCAGCAGCTATGTACAACAAAGAAATTCTACCCATCACACACTGGGTATTTCTCTGATCTTTCACCTTAGGTTTGCAGCATTTCTAAAGAGGTATTATAAAACTGTAGTGCTCACTGAATGGACAACTTGGAGATGATGCCAAGAGAATGTTTGTTTCTTTGAGGATGTCATGTGAAAATTAATTGATCAATATTAGCTTTGGCCCCTAGGGAGACAGTTGTATTATAAGGATTAAAGGAACTTTTCAATGAACATTTTGGTACATAACTCTTTTTGAAAGGAGATAAGGAAAACCATTCTAAAAGTGTATCCCCCCCAAAAAAGTACTAGGAAACTGACCTGTTATCTATTTTATGCAATGTGCCCTATCAGATTTGTTAGGAAATGTACACTTTATTTTTTTTAATATATCGATTTCCAAATCATCTCTGGTGGCGGGGTTGGGGGGGGGCGGTGGGGGGGGGCGGGAGTGCTTAAAATGATAAATGGAGTTCAGTGACTAATTCCAGACTACTTTATTTTGGAAATAGTGTTAGATTGGATCTGTATCAGGATGTTTTTCACATGCTTGGCTTCATAATCTCTGTCCCTCCGTATATTGTTTGGAATCTGCACTAAGGATAAGAAGAGTACAAATCTGACTCATTGGCAATCAATCCAAAGAACTTTACATAGAAAACTCCCTTCAAGTAGGTACAGGCAGCATAAACAAAACTTTGGAAACAGTGGAAGCAAAGGTAGAAAAAATATGGTTGAAATGGCTAAGACACTTACTACTTACTGTTTAAAAACTATCTTCTTTTCATTTCCAATATGAAATTTTGGCAGATTTTGATATTTTTGGGGTATTTATTTCAGTTTGATAAATATCCAGGTAATTGGATAGTAGTTTGTACTTACTTATCTTTAAAATGATTCAGCTTTTCAATTAGAGCATAAGCTTTAAAAAAAACTATCTGGTCAACCAAAAGATTTCAGTAGGTAAGGAATATCCCAGAAATAGATATATGAATTGATGTATCATTTTTGATAATTAAGCTTAGAAACTAGCTAATTTTAAAGATATACATGCCTAACACGTACATAGAGCTAGAGATAATTTAAAGGATCTGATGCTTTCTGACAATTTGGTTATTTTGAAACCTGGCGCTTAGACTATTGATTTTCCTTTTTTCTTTGAAGGTTTAGGAGAATAACTGTTTTAAACCTCTGTTTTTCAATATCAGAACCGGAAAAACCTGAGAAACTTAAAGCCTTCAATATATCTGCACATTCCTTTTCTCTGCACTGGAGCCTACCCTCTGGCCATGTGGATGGGTTTCACGTGGATCTTGTTCCTGACAGTGGCTTTGTTACTATCAAAGATCTTGGAGGTGGAGAATATCAGGTATCGTTTTCATTATCGTACTTGCCAAACTAACTTGTATTTATATTTGGTCCAAATAGGAATGTTCTTTATGAAACTCATCCACCATGAAAACTTACTCCTTTGAGACTTTTTAAAAGCATAAGATGAAGACAAAAACACAGATGCCGAATTGATGAGTTTAAGTTTCAGCACTGGTGGACTGTTACCTTAGTAACGTCTGTGTCTCTTTTTTTAAGTCTACCCTGAACCTACAGCCAACGATCCAAGGGTTCATGAATAGTTTAACAATGAAAGGGCAGAGCTATTGAGTAATCCACGCTCATTAATTGTGTACTTGCCAGGAGGATCTGTCTTTAAATCATTAATGCAGGCAACATTTCTCTCTAGAGCCATCAATGTGATTCCACTGCCTGAAAAATGTAATAATGATGGATTTTCTTATGATTTTTCTTTTACTTTTTATTGGAACTTCAAAGACACAGGTATTTTGTACACACTCTTAAATACCAGGGCTAAGCAATGGACTGTAATTTTCTTAAGACTCTTAAATAGTTGTTTCTTGTGACAATGAACTAGGATAGATAGAAATACTGATTTAGTCTTTGATAATGCAGTATGTTTTGTTAAGTTTTTGTTATCTGTTATTTGGTAAATAGTTATGTGATATAACAAATTTATATTTTACAGTGATAGGAAATATATTGTGATATCTTAAATAGCTCAGAGTTATGTAGTGAAGTGTTACTTTGTTTTATTGATTGTGATAGATTTATGGTTTTAACTTTCTTGCTTTTCAGAATTTTAACACAATCACTTGCTTTTGGTGTTCCAGGTTGATGTTTCTAATGCTGTTCCTGGTACGCGGTATGATGTAACCATCTCTTCCATTTCTGCTACAACATACAGCTTACCTGTTAGTAGAACAGTGACAACAAATGTGACAAGTAAGTATATGTTTTCCTTTTTTTTTTTTTTTACAAAGTATTTGGAACCATTATAAATCTGTTGGATGGAAATATTTACATTGGCAATATGTGCATTGTATGCATGAGAACAGTTCAGTAATTAAAGCAAAATGGAAACTTAAGAAAGTGATCTGTTTAGAACCTGAGTTCTACTAGTTATCTTCCATTACTTTCAAAGAGCAAAGATAATTTTTCTGTACTTGTTTGTGAAATGGATCAGAAACACTGTTAATGGTAATATTTAAATAATACAAAGCTGTGAAAATAAACTCACTATAGTTGCTCTGAAAGAGTTATTCAGTTTGTAATACTGGTTCTTGTTTTCTTAGTGTTTGTGTGTAAGCCTTGCATCAAGTAAGTTTTTTTAGAAAATGATTTGGCATTAAAAGTATATTTGGCATGTAGTATTTAGTAGCATTCCATTTTTTACATTCTTATAAAAGACTATTTTTGGTATTCCCCAAAGCATTTAATCTTTTTTTTTTCTTGTGGTAGCAAAACCCTAGGGAGGGTAAACTTACACTTTTGAGACTATTAGTCTTTGGGAACTTCAGAAGTCTACAATTTGTAGATATTTTTCTTACATATGATTGTGAAAATACAATAATAGTTGTTTGACCTTATAACAACATGAATTTTTTCAAAAAAAATAGAACCAGGGCCTCCAGTCTTCCTAGCAGGGGAAAGAGTCGGATCTGCTGGGATTCTTCTGTCTTGGAATACACCACCTAATCCGAATGGAAGGATTATATCTTACGTTGTAAAATATAAGGAAGTTTGTCCATGGATGCAAGCAGCGTATACACAAGTTAGAGCAAAGCCAGACAGTCTGGAAGTTCTTCTTACTAATCTTAAACCTGGAACAACATATGAAATCAAGGTAATTATTTTGTAAATAGTATTAGAATATTCATTCATTTTAAAAGTGAAGGAGCTTTATCCCACCAGGTCAAGCCTTTGCAGCAAGTGACTGAAGAAGGATCATCTGAGTCTTGGCCTCATTGCCCATCTGGGCTTTTAAAACTTGAACAAATTTTATAATCTCTTTTCATTTTTATGTGTATTTATATAATTTATTTTTCTTATTGATATTGAACCTACTGACAGCTCTTTATCATTTATCTTCTGGACAAATCAAAGCTTTATTATTTCAGATTCTGTTTAATTACAGAGTGTAAAGCTTGAAGGTAATTCTTTTGGTCTGTTCTAGGTTGCTGCTGAAAACGGTGCTGGCATTGGAGTGTTTAGTGACCCATTTCTCTTCCAAACTGCAGAAAGTGGTAATTTTCCTAAATCATTTATTCTGAATTAGCTTCGTTATGAGTTTTTGTCATTGAAAATAAATAGGGATATAAACAAAATCCGGCACTAAAATGCATAAAATTTTCAACAACATGGCCCTTCAGTTACTTTTAGAGTCGTCTTGGATAGTAAATTTACTCATTAAAATGTATATTGTTCTTTCTGATTATAAAAACACTAAGTGTTATCTTAGAAAACTTTGAAAAAAACAGAAATTAAAAAAACCCTAAATGAAAGTTATCCATGGCCCTGTTATATAAAAACTGCTGTTACCCTTTTGGTCCATTTCTGGCTGATCTTTTTTTTTTCCAATGAATATATGTCTTTGTGACTATATATTAGTAAAAGTAGGCTTGTGCCATTTATGCAAGTTTATAGCCTGCCTTTTCCTCTTAACATCAAATCGTAAGTATTATTATGACATTAGACTTTTGGAAATACAGATTATAATGGTTATCATATTATTCCATAACATGCAATCATTACCAAACCAATTTAAGCTACCTCCATTCTCCCAATGGCTGAGAGGAAAAATGTGATATCATCCGGATTCCTCTCTCTCATAGTATACTGTAATCTGTCAACAAACCCTGCCAACATTATATCAAAATATATCCTGAATCTCACCCCTATTGTTAATCACCCTATGTAATCCATTATCATTTCTCGCCTGAACAATCGAAAGTCTCCTCACTGGTTTTCCTGTTTCCAGCTTACCTACCTATAGTTTACTCCACCGACAAGAGCCACATAATCTTTTGAAACAGAAGCTAGACTATGTTACTTCTCTTCCTTGTAAGATGGCTCCTGTCTTATTCAGAGCAAGAACCTAAGTCCTTCCCATGAGCTACAGTGCTCTGTATGCCCTTTCCCCTCTCTGACTTCATCTCTTACCTTTCTCCTCTCCCTCTGTCTACTCCAGCCATACTGATCTTCCATCTTAGGGTCTTTTCTCTTGCTATTCCCTCTGCCTGGAATATTCTTTCACTAAGTATCTGTAGAACTCTCTCCCCAGTTGATCCAGATCTCACTTTACCTTTCCTGACTACACCTTCTAAAATAGCCCCTGTTTCCTTCTGTCCATCTTTATTTCCAACAGATTTATTTTTCTCCATTGGACAAGCCTGACATGTAACACATTTACTTGCTTACTTTTTATTGTATGTGTTAGCCTAGTAGAACATAAGCTTTGTGATAAAAATAAGTTGTTATGGAATGGAGGTAATTTTATTTATTTAGTAATTCAGCTGTTTATTTATAATAGCAAACAGAACCAATAAATAGAAAAATGGCACGAAGAATGGCATCTCCAATCAATAGCAAATATTCTCTGTGGAGGTTATATTCTAGTGGGCTAAGATAAGTAAATGAGTTACTAAGTAATATACTAGATTGGTGAGAAGTGCTATAAAAACAATTTCTGTAATTTTGTGCAACTATAAATGTTCTGCATAAAGATACAGATAAAGATAAAAATATCCAGTGGTTCACTGCCAAAGGGTTACATTGAAATGGGCCCTGTATATCTAGAGGGGATTATGCAATTATAATGTTAAAAGAAGCATGTGCCAAGCTTTATGGCCCAGTTTTTATTTGAGACCCCATCAAGAGAAGCATGTGAATACATGCTCTATGCCATAGAAAGAATTAAGAGAAAATTCTAGAGTTTATTTAAGATTAGAAATTAATGATTCATGAAGTCTTTTTCCTATTGATATTGAACCTACTGACATTCAGATTATTAGCACGACTAAAAATTGAGAAAATTATTATTTTAAATTAAATGTTCACTAGGATATAAAAGAAAAATTATGTTTTTAGCTTCAGGGAAAATAATTGGAATAATTTTTGAATGACTTAGCAAATAGTTGATTCTTTTTTTAAAACTGTCATCTTGATACAGCTTCTGATAAAGCCTGGTACATGCAGATTATGATTTCAACTTGACAGTATTTTGAACTTTATATATTTTATACTCTACTAGCTGACATAATTTCTGGAGTTATTTGCTCTCTTGGCAAATTATGATTGGGACAGACTAACACTCTAGGATGGCGTGAAAATAATACCGGAACAGAAGTTTCACTCTGTTTCTGACTTGCTGTGTTTTCTTGGGGAAATTACATAATCACATAATCAGTCTTGCCTTATCTTTTGTTTTTTTAAAAAAAAAATGTTAAGTGGTAAAAATGTAAACCTAAATTTAGTTAGATCAGTTATGTCCAAGTTTTCCCCCAAGGACTCCTTTTTATTATTTATGCTACACAGAACTAAATTTAAGGAAAATTTCTGTGGAATAATAAATTGCATTTATTATTATTAAACCAAATTTCTTTCTCCATGAATAAAAATACTCCTAAAGTATAAAGTTAACCCATTATACCATACTGAGCTGATATTACATCCACAAGCACAAAAATCTCAACTTTCTTACTTCTCACACAGCATTGTTTCAGACAAATGTAGAATTTTAGCTTTAAAATATTAGAAATATCTCTTGTACCTTCATTTCTAACTTGATGGGTCCTTAGAAATGTAGAAGATTCTTTTAGAAGTCTCTATATTTGATTTAGAAAGTTTTTTTTTCTGGCTCAAGAAAATATATGTTTTGTATAGTATACACTTTGAAAAGTTTTAATTAGTTTCACATAGTTATATATTTACACAAGTCACTTGTTTAACTGTGCCCTCAAAGTGTGTGGAAGACTTATCTGAAAGGTGAAGTGATTTATGAACAGAATTTTTTGGTGCTTTAGTGTCAGATCTTTACTTGGACCAAGATGGATAAATTCACTATAAAAATCAAAAGATGATGGGATTTCGGTACCTAAAAATCCAGAAGTAGAAACTAGAATATTTAAAGTAGGGGAACACCTGTCAGCTACAGAAAAGAGCCAAGATTAGTCTTCAGACACCACGAAGTCACAAAAGGAAAACACACAGATTTTACTGAGGCAAAAATAATGTAATTTTAAGTGAATAAAAATAACCTCTTTTTCACTAAATGTTGTTTAACAGATTTAATTAATTTTTATCTAATATATTTTGTGTACTTTAAAAGATATTTTGAAATCATGTTTTGGAATGTAATAAAAGTTTGGTTACCTTGTAAATTCAAATTTCTCTACACTTGGGCAGTTCCACATGATTGTTGTTAAGGCCGATTTGGAAATGTGCCAGCTTGTATACAGTCTGTTATTGATATATATTTCAGGCATTCTTATAAAATTTGCATACTTTGGACAAATGAGAAATTTAAAACAATGATTAAGATTAATGATAAAAGCTTTGATTCTTATAATTCCATAGCATCATGTATTTAATAAACTTTGCTTTATTATATTTTATCCACTCAAAAGAAATTTAAGTGCTAAATCTTTAGTATCAGAGAGTTTTCATATTGTCACTGTCCTTCTTAAGCTTTAATTCCATTGATCAGTTTCTCTTGAAGAAAAAAATTTCTATCCATTATGACATCCATTATTAATGATTAATCATCTTCCCAAATTGTTGTATTTTACTTTTTTCTATTAAAATGCAGCTGTTGTTAAGTTTCTTAATTTCTGTTTAACTCATATCATTCACACATAGCTCTCTTGCCCATTCACATACAGCTCTCCTGCCCAGGACCTAACTTTCTTATATATTTTATATGGCTTTCATTTACAAATCACATTTTGGTATTCTTCTCTACAATGTATACCTAAACTCTGGTTATTTGATTTCTCAATGCTAGGTACTTCTACTATCATTTATATTGTTTTACCCCAAACATCTTGTTTTGTTTTTATTTCTTTCAATAGTGACTTGTCATGGTTGTTCTATATTCTAAAGGACCTTGATTATTTACTCTACTTGGTCAATTTTGCATAATTAACCTTGAATTAATAAGTATCATTTTTCTTCACTCTGGCCTCATGTTTATCTCATTTCAACTAAGATAGTATATAGCTTATTATTATGCAGATTATTAATAATTAATAACAAAGTATCATGAATTCTGATGAAAGTTGATTTTGAGGGTGTATGAAAGTCAAAGTATAATAACCACAATCAATTGGGTGGTATCCATTATATATTAGACACTAAATATTTACATACATTCTAGAAATGTGCTTTTTGGTGCAAATGGTTATATAATTGTTTGAATTTGCCACTTCTTCATTATCTAAGGAATTTACATAATTCCAGAGTATTTCAGAAAGTAAGATATTCATTATTCAAATTTCTGTAACCACAAACAACTATTTACTGAATATTTTTTCAGACTTATTTGAAATAGTCTATTGATGGATGTATTGGCCAAATAATCCTGAAGTAAAGCTTATGTGCCTCTTAAACACAACTCTATGGGCCCAATTTCCAGTTCTTTATTTTAGGCAAAAGTCAATTCAAAAAGTATACTCAAGTATATATTTCAAAAAATACTACCCAAGTAGATTTTATACAATGTGTTATACATTTAATTTCATATAACATGGGAAACGTAACATCCCAAAGTTATATAAATGCCATTCTAAGTTTTATAACAATGTTTTTCCTCTCCTTCAATCCCTCTCACTTCCCCAGCTCCAGGAAAAGTGGTGAATCTCACAGTCGAAGCCTTTAACTATTCAGCAGTAAGCCTGATTTGGTATTTACCTCGGCAACCAAATGGCAAAATTACCAGCTTCAAGATTAGCGTCAAACATGCCAGAAGTGGGATAGTAGTGAAAGATGTTTCAATCAGAGTAGAGGACATTTTGCCCGGGAAATTGCCAGAATGTATTGTAAGTATCATGGAACATTTTCTATGTCTCAAAAATTTTAGGTAAATTACATCTTGAAGTTTTGGTAAAATTTCCATTTTACCAAAATGATTCTTAGCTATTTGATTACTTATAGTATCATATGATATACAATTGGCTATAGTCAAGGCAGAATAAGAGAAAGGTTTGAGATTTCAGCAGTGAGATGTCAGATCACTTAGGGAGCTCTGGAAAGACTACATGATAGGCCTGGCATTTGTGATAGGCCTTGGAGTAAGGATAGGTGGAGATTATGTGGAGGTAGAGGATACTTTATAAGCTCTGAAGTAGGAAATCGTAGGATATCACTGGAAAAAAAGATAATACTTCTGTGTGACAGGAGAGGAGGGGAGGGGAATAGTCAAGGTTAAGTTTGTGAAAGTAGATTGTTTTTGTTGTGTATATCTTTAGTGAAGAATTTGTTACTACTCTAGTCATAGATGGGAAATCCCTGGAAGTACTGTAATAATGCTTTTTTAAATTTAATTTTGGTTATCTTTGTGGTATTATTGATGAGAAAACAACCAAAATTACTTTTCTTTTAAATGCTTTAAGTTGTAGAGGCCACAAAATATTTTTTTAATTTGGATATCTAATACACATAAACACATATACACATGTACCCATATACACACAAACACATGTTCTATTAGCTTTGTCTTGAATACTGTTGCAGAAAAAATGATCATAACGGTAAGAAAGTGACGTTATGTTTGAAATTTCACAATAGGGAAAACATTTCATCTCTTTGGCTCTTGCATTTTTAATATGAATTTTAAAACTTCTTAATAATGATTTTGCTATAGTTATACCTTTACTCAAAGCCACATGAAATCCTACTTATAAGAAAGATTAAGGTGTAAAGAATGCAGTAAATACATTCTGTTCTAAAACTGGACAATGATATTGATGGTATAACTCTAGACGGTAAGTGGGTATAATTAAAATCTAGCAGATTTGTCTGTAGCTATAATGGGTAAGTGAATCTGTTAAACTCTTACCCAATCATACACATACACACACAAATTAGGAATAATATTTGTAGTATAAAGAAAAAACGAATACCCTTATCATCGCCATCAAGTGATACCACATTATTTTCCCATTGATGTTTATTTTATTCACTAGGAGAATAATGAATCCTTTTTATGGAGTACAACCAGCCCTTCTCCAACCCTCGGGAGGGTGACGCCTCCATCACGTACCACCTACCCATCGAGCATGTTGCCCGGGAGGAAGATTAGCTCTGTGTGGAAAGAGCCTATCAGTTTTGTAGTGACACATTTGAGACCTTACACAACGTATCTTTTTGAAGTTTCTGCTGTTACAACTGAAGCAGGTTACATTGATAGTACGATTGTCAGAACACCAGAATCAGGTATGGTTTCTTTCTTTCTTTTTATTTTTGGTAGGAAAAGAAGTTAAATTATTCATAGAATAACCTTTCATTTTTTTCATGAAGATATTTTTGTTAAAACCTTCCTTCCCTTTCAATAACTCTTTTTTGCCCTAATAACAGATAATAGGTATCCCTTCTGGAGCATCTTCACTTTCAATACTCTTTTATGATACTAACATAAGCATCTAAAATGAGAAAGGAGATTTGAGAGAAGAGACTGCTGAACTAATAGCCTTGATCCTAAGATCAGCTTTTATCATTCTGTGACCCCAGCAATTTTTCGTAATCATCCTGTCCTTCATCTTCTATAGTCATGTGTAGATGACTTCTCTCACTGATATTGCTCTTGCCAGATGTGGAGATAACACCTGGAGTAGCAGAAATACCATGCGATTAACATTCAGCATCAGATAAAAACAGTAGTTAAAAAATACCTACCTGTATCCTCTTTGTATTTCAGTTTCCTTTTGTGAAAAATGGAGACAGTAATAGTATCTTCCTTATGGAGATGGTGTTAGTACTAAATGAATATGATTAGATATTATTATTACTACTAAATTCTAAGAGTACGTATTTCTAGGTATGGTATTTATATTTAATTATGATAATATGTCAACGTCCATGTATACACACATATATATAGACACACATATCTAAACATACTACATAATGCCGTACTAAATATATAGTATCAGAAATTCAGTTGGATTGAGGATTTTTAAGGCTACTGGAAATTATTACTTGTAGGGTAATTTCACTAAAGCATAGTATTTTTTTCTGATTACATAGGTGTCGTTTAAGTACATGTAAATTTGAAGATTTTTCTTGAATTAAACATCTTTGAATCAGACCATTTCCTCTTCTGTACTCCTTACTTCTTTTCATACAAAAAAAGAAAGAATGAATTTCATGAAGGTCACACAAAGTGAAATTTGATAGACAAGAACATTGTTTTAAAAAATATTTGGAATGTTTCATTTCAATTAAAAGAAAGTTTTTTTTTTAAATATAGAAACATCTATGAAAAAGACTATTTTAAAATATCATTATTATTTTTATATGTTACCAATGTTACATTCGAATATAGGTTATAAATTTCCTCTCAGAACCAAATACAGTTATTGATATAAAAAATAAAATCACTGCCAACAGATTCTGAAGGTTGAGTTATTTCTTTGCCCCTTCTACCTGTGTACACCAGAGGGAGAGCTTTTATCAAGCCAGATGCCCAGGCCTTGTTGAATGCAATATGTATAAATGCTTCTAGACAATGTAACTGTCCAATGAACTATATAGGAATAAAACACCCTGTGCAATCATATACAGCATTAAATAAAAATAGTAATTGTTGCAAATAAGGAGTTTATCTAATGGTCCACCACTTGTTCAAATTCTTCAATTATAGCCTATTTTTTCTTTTTGTAGTTTGAAAAAACAAACACTTTACTGTGTGACCTTTTTTTTTTTTTTTTTTCTTTTTTTTGCGGTACGCGGGCCTCTCACTGTCGTGGTCTCTCCTGCTGCAGAGCACAGGCTCTGGACGCGCAGGCTCAGCGGCCACGGCTCATGGGCCCAGCCGCTCCGCGGCATGTGGGATCTTCCCGGACCGGGGCACAAACCTGCGTCCCCTGCATCGGCAGGTGGACTCTCAACCACTGAGCCACCAGGGAAGCCCCTACTGTGTGACCTTTTATTTTTTCTCTGATTTTGTGTTTTATTTTGTGTATTTAATAAGGTGCTTTTAAATTTTATATATATATCTGTTATTTATTCATTATTTTTCTGTAATCATTTTAGTGCCTGAAGGACCACCACAAAACTGTGTAACAGGTAACATTACAGGGAAGTCCTTTTCAGTTTCATGGGACCCACCAACTACAGTTACAGGAAAATTTAGTTACAGAGTTGAATTATATGGACCATCAGGTAAGTCTTAATCAGTTTTGTGTTTACCTTTTGGAGTAAGAATTATATAAAATATGTTACTATGATCAAACTTTTAAAAAGTAACTGTTTTTAAAAGACCCTGTAGTTGAAGCAAACAGTAAAAAAGTAATAAGGAAGTGAGGCTCTTTGAACTTTTTGTTTAAAATCATAAATAAGTATAAGGAGAGTAAAACATTGTCCATGTTCCATATTTCATGACAAGGAGCTGAAAGAACAAAGGATAACCCCTCAAGAAGAGAAGTATTAGAGGAGATACGTGTCTTCACATATTTGAACAGGAGGACCTTGACTTACTCTGATTGCAAATATATGAAGAACAATGGGCTTCGGTTATATTAAATCAGATTTCTGCTTAGAAGAAAGAAACTATTTCTAATAATTGGCTCTCTAAAAGTAATACGGGCAAGTTCATAATGTAGCGAGTTCACCATCTTTCTGAGCAAGGAGGAGCTGGACATCCACTTGTCAAATATTTTAAGGGGTTCAAAAACTGTATTAGTAGAAGTTGATTAAACTCTACAATTCTTTCATAATCTGCATTCTATGGTTCTATGAAATAGGTTTATTTCAGATAGTAATGAAATAAACTCACATATCATCATTTATTTGGAAGAGTGGAAAAATCGACAAATGTCCATTATTCATTTGGGAACTTCTAGGAATCTATCATGAAACACATGAGTAAACTTTATTTCTCATCCCTGAGTACCTTATGCTCCTAAAATTCTGAAATATTTGCAGGCCTAAAGATATGGTAGTCTGTTTTCCCCCTCCCTCCTCAGTACATAGACACACATGGATACCCAGACATAGCTTTTCTATCAGTACTATTTTACAAAATTTTGACAAAGTACTCTTATATCTGTGAGGCTGGTAAGTCAAGAGAATGTATTTAGTAACTATCGAATTTAGCAAACTGGAAGTCATTAGCGATCTTATCAAGAGCAGTTATGATGGAGTATGTGGGGAAATGCCTGCTTGGAGTAGACTGAAGAGAGAATGGGAGAAGAGAATTGGAACAGTGGGTAATGGACAGCTCTTGAGTTCTGCTGCAAAGTGGAGCAGTGAATGGAAGTGGGTAGTGGGGGTGAGGGGTGAGCAGCATCGACAGGTTTTCTTTTCAGAGGGAACAAGCAAAGCATGTTTGTTTGCTGCTGGGAATAAATTAAAAAAGGGATATGTTGATGATATAAGAAAGGCAGGAATTATTGGAAAGATATCTTTGTGTAGGCTGAAAATGGGATCTTTTGCTCAAAGGTAGGGATTAGTTTGAAGAAGAATCCAGACGGTTTATCCACTGTAACAGGTTATAAGGCAGAGTCTGTGGGTGCACATGCTGTACATAGGTAGTTGCGTTGGTGGGAGTATGTGGCGCATGTCTTCTGAATGATTAATTTTTCCAACTAATCAACTGGGAAGAAAAAGTGGAAATATTCACCTAGAAGAGTAGAGAGTGACTGTACTACTGAAGTTAGGTAAGGTGCTGAGTACCATTTAGGGCTCATTTGAAGCGTGGTAATGAATAAAGTGATATCAGTCAGAGTGGATTTGTATTTTTCTCCAGTTCCCTTCAACAAGAGAGGGCTTATGTAAGGCAGTGATTATTACTGACAATGGATAAAGAGTAGACATCAAGTGGTGAGGAACCAAACAAAATAAAGTAGGTGGTAAGATCAATGGATTGGAGGTCCCAAAGAATTGTTGGTTCTGGCTTCTAGAGTAGTGGTCAGGAGACAGGAAGTGTGGTCAGAGACAGCTGCATGAAATTGAGATAATTTAGGATTTGCAGTTATTGGTAACAGCCATGTCTATTATGACTGTGAGGGAGTGACTGAGATCAGGTGGAGGACTAGATTGTTTAAGGAGAGCTTAAAGTAGTTTAAGGATGATTTCTAAGGATATTGAAATCACCACAAATTAAGATGGTAGCATTGAAGAAAATGCCATTGAAGCAGGAGCTAAACCATCCAGAATGAGAGTGAGTGACCCTGGGGTCCACAGATCACTACAACAATGAGAGTCAGTGGATGTCACCGATGGCATGAGAGCTGAAGCTGTGGGCTTTTCTAAGGAGGAGCTAGAATTGTCTAAGAGCAAAGAGGAGCAAGGAGAACACATACCACACCTGACCGCCTAGTCGCTTGAGGGCTGCGGGGAAAAATCAGTCACCACCATTCAGGGTGGCTGTAGGGAACAGAAGCAGTGGTGTCAGGGGAGAGCTAGGTTTCAGTTAGAGCAAGAAGGGGAAAAAACGATTCAGAGATAAAGTTGAGGATTTAAGGAATTTTGATGATGGCCCAGTTAAGAAATTTTGCTCAGAAGCTAAGCTACAGAAATTTTCTATATATATCTTTTTATAGAAGATAGAATATTTAGCATTTTAATTGAATGAATTTAAGTATCAAACACTGTCACTGTTTTTATATTGGTAAAACCTAATGTGTTCATTTTAACTATGTCAAAAAATAACACTATGGTTCAATAGGGCTTTATATAAAATTAATTTTAAATACTGCAAGATTTTTTTTTCCATTTTAAATAAATTGACACCAGTGTGACACTAAGCTAAATGTTTAAGATATATTCACTTTTAAAATTGTAATAGTGAATGTTAGTGCATAGGTTAACACTTCAATTGCTCTATACTTAAATGTAAGGATGATTACATGCTTGAAGAGTAAATAATCCACAATTATCTTTTGCTTTTTGCAGGTCAGATTTTGGATAATAGCACAAAAGACCTTAAGTTTGTATTCACTAATCTAACACCATTTACAAAGTATGACGTGTATGTTGCGGCTGAAACCAGTGCAGGGATTGGACCCAAGTCAAATATTTCAGTATTCACTCCTCCAGGAGGTAAGAACACCTCCTCTAGTGTGTTAATGAGAATTTTATTGCATCGGTTAAACATTGTATTAGAAGCTATTTGGTTGATATTTACCTAATTCATGTTATTTCCTTATCAGATTACTACCTAGTGCATTCTGAACGGGTGTTCCTTAGAACACTAAACCCATAGCATGCTTCATAATAAGAGGGACCAAAGATCAACATTACATGCAGTATCAGCCTGCATAATTCACAATGAATAGTACTGGCAAAATCTCAAGAATACTTAAACAAATGAACACATTTAACATGGTTTAAACCACATTATTTAAATGTTGACTCTATCTTCCCACAAAATAACGTTCAGAGAAATCCATGTATCCCACAATGCCTATAACAAAGTATATTTATAATCAAAAGGATATTCTAAGGAAGTGAGGATTTCTGGAAGGTGCATAATATAAATTTACCAGAATATACTGAAATTATTTTTAAAAGTTTCTCCTGAAGAAATTTTTTATTTGTATATATTAAACGTCACAGTCTAAGGCGAACTGTAGTGTTTAAAAAAACGTTACCATGCCATTTCACAACCTGTTTTCTGGGCCCACACCAAACTTGCTCAATGCCTTCATTTCCATTTAGATATTGTAATTATTTAGGAGAATACAATAATTTTTTTACAGTCACACTAACACTTGAAAAAGTTTTCAGTTTTTGTGTGATAGCTAACATACAGTAACTTGTGAATTAAGTACACAGTCTGCACACATGCACGTGCATACACACACACACACGCACACACACACACACACACACACACACACACACGAGGCTGGGCATACCTTCATCAAATAAATCATTCAAGTGTTTCACCATGAGAGGGCAGCAACTGTTAGGGAATTTTGTACTTCTCCCCCATTTCAAAGAACAACCCTTGATAATATTTTGCTATTGAAAGAGCGTAAAAATTATGTTACATTGATTTCAAATGAAAATTCTAATGTGTATATGGTTTCAATACACAGGTTAAAAAAGAGACGCACACTCATTAACAAAATGTTCTCATTTTTTCATATCAAAACTTTTTTCATTGTATTTCTATCAGAAGAGTCTTAGCATTGTATGTCTTCTCCATTAGACCTGAAATTTCTCCAACCTCCACCTAAACCTGCTCTTAGGCATTTTCAAGAAATCTAGACAGATTTATGGATGGCTGTCAAACACCACAGAGCAATCTGGCCTTCGTCATACTTAGAGCCCTTGAATTTGGTCTTTTCTCAACCAACCCAACTGACCAATTTCTATTCTCATGTTATGCAATTAAATAAATTCAGTCTTCTTTCAAGCCAAGCTGATTTTGGTGCTCCTAAACTGAATCCACAATTTAAGATTTTTGTTTTATTGTCATCATTCTTGGCCTACAGCATCTGACCAAAATAGGGAAATAGATAATACATTGCCACATACAGTGCCATTTTGTTTGTTTGGGATATCGTTTAAGCATTTATTTCCCTTTCTTTATATCTGTACTTTTTATTGACAAAATAATAAGTAGAATTTTAAGGACATTGTTCAACATATTTCACATGGGTTATTTTTCACACCAAGTTATTTTGAATATCTGACTCTACTTGCCCTGTGTAATGAGCAGTGTATCCTAAGTTTTATCCTACTGCCTCCTGAACTGCTCACCATGTAGACCACATCCAGGTGGCTTCCAGGAGAATCCACTGGCAACAGGTGGGTTTCTCTAAGGGCAGGTGTGGCACAGTTCTTACCTCTGCATGCCTGCTTCTCCATGGAGTTCTCAGGGAGTTTCAGTGGAATGCTGGGGCAAATGCAGTGAATGTAGACCCTGACGTCAAACACTAATTAATCCTGGTCCTACTAATTAAAACTTTGCCATAAAGGAATCTTTAGACTATATGAGAACAATCTAATAATTCATTAGAACTATATACTTTCAAGTAAAATTTATACCTTAGTTTTAGATTATTCTTTTTATTCATTAATACAACAGGGTTCTTTGTATTCTAATTAAAGTTACTGAATTTATTTTTTTCTCCATATTTAAAAGTAGTCTATAGTCTATATAAAAAATTAATTAGGACCAGCTTTTAAATTAATATATTTTAAAATAACTAGGGTTCTAACAAATCTCCAGATATTCATAGAAAGATATTGAATTGATTTCTTATAGAAAATATATGCTATCACATTTTAATGGGGCTAATTTCTCTAATACTGAGAATCATATGGTCCACGGTCTACTTTGATTATCAAAGAAAATCAATATGATGTTGTTAAAGCAGTTATCCTATGTATTTCATAATGTTTCTACATATCCGTTAATATTTTACTGAGCAGATTTCTACATAGGCATGAAGAAGAGATGGTTTTGGAAAAAAATGATAATTTAATAATCTCTAATGTTATAAAACATCATAGTTGCCTATTCCAAAATGAGGTAATCTGCTGAATATAACATAGGCAACAGAATTTTCTTATTATTTGTATCGGGATTAAAGAAACTTAAGTAAATTTTGTTGCTTCAATATCCCCTAAAACTTCTCTGCCACTAGTGTCAAATATCTTTTAAGGAGGTTAACATCATTCCTTAAAAGCAAACAAAGTATTGAAATCCATATTTACTCCCCCATAAATAGATATTGGAAGTGAAGACATTTGTCCTTAGTAGTTTCAATTTGCTACTTTCTGCCAATAGTAGCAACATCTTTGTAGGGAGATCACTGAGAAACTCTGAACTTTATGTTTTTCAGGATTCTCCGTGACTTTTATTTTTCAGTAGATTTTTGCAAAATTCACTTCTAATGGAAGTTTAATTTGCTAGATAATGGCAGACTTATTTTAATGTATTTTCTCTACCCCAATGCCGGTCGTCTCCATTTCATTTTTTTTCTAAGAATTTTTCATTTGCAAACTCCAAATCTTTGGAATATATTTTTACCAATCATATGTGCTGTTTCCCATTTCTTAGTAAAATTTATAGGTGTATTGACTTGAGAATGATTCTTAGGTCATCCCCATGGACAACACCTTTATAATTGACGCTGAACCATGAATAATTGCTTTCTGTGTTTGATTTTCTTTAGTTAATTTGGTATCAATATTAAAGAAGTTTGATCTAATCCACACTTCTCTGGTTTCCCCATAAGAATTTGTGGTGTAATATATCAAGTATCTTTCTAAAGACAAGATACAATGCTGTCTACTCCATTTCCTTTATCCCCTAAGCTTTTTCTTCTTTCATGAAAAAAAGAGACAGCCTTAGAATCACTCTTACACAAGTTTGGGGTACATTTTTAGGGTAACATAGAACCACTTAAAGTTGGATTGTAACTTTAGGCATTAGTGTCATGGGGCAATACTTACTAAGTTATATTGAAAAGTATAAATCAAAAGATAGAGAAACAGTATCTGCTACTATTTTTAGGTTTGGCTAACAGAATAAGAGACAGTACATTTTAAATATACTGCTGTACTGGGTAATGTTTGGTATCTTACTACATTATTATGTTATATCACATGGGACTGACCATTTCACTTATTTTATAGTAGGCAGGGTTTAGTTATCTGATTAATCTGATCAATGTACTTATTAAACTGGCTTTTTCAGTTAAGATTCTACATGTGTTCAAATTAGATGGAAAAGTGCCAGGTCTCTTCTTTGATTTAGGTTATGCAATACTGAGAGTTTGTCTACATAGCGACCCCAAAATAAAATGTCAAAGCAAGGTGGAATTGGAGTTTTGCTGTTTAAATAGCTGTGTTGTTCTCACACTACATGGTTAATTAGAAAGGTCCTCTACTCTTGAAAAATGTATATTGGCATATATGATGATAGAAACATAAGCTTTAGGAACAGTGTATGTTAATGAAATAAAACGTGTAAGAGGTGACCTATGCAAAGGATTTTATCTGTTTTATTCCTTCCTCTATCCTCAAGCACCTAGAACAGTGACTGTATGACGAGTCCTCAGTCTGTTGAATGATGAATGAATCAATGAGTGATTGTAGGGTTCTAGCCTAGAACTCTTCCTCAGTCTTTCAAAGGTCAAACTATTTTTCCTTCAGATTTGAACACCTTTGGGGAAATCAGCCTAAAGAGTTATCCTTCTATATAGAGATATACCAAAATGTTTTTAGAAAAGGAGATGCAAATAATTGGCAAATTATAGGTGTACCCATGTTATGTTTATTTCAGTTTTGAGCACAGGTTTTACCCATACTGGACACTGGAATTTTTTTTTTTTTTTTCTGGTACGCGGGCCTCTCACTGTTGTGGCCTCTCCTGCTGCGGAGCACAGGCTCCGGACGCGCAGGCTCAGCGGCCATGGCTCACGGGCCCAGCCGCTCCGCGGCATGTGGGATCTTCGCGGACCGGGGCACGAACCCGTGTCCCCTGCATCGGCAGGCAGACTCTTAACCGCTGCGCCACCAGGGAAGCCCATGGACACTGGAAATTTGACTGCATTAATCAGATATGCTCTTAGTCCAGAATTCATCCATCTAGCCATTAACTAGTCAACAAACATTTAGAAATATTTACATTGTTATAATCTCCAGGGAGATTTTTTTTACTGATTACTTCATAGAGACAAAGAAAAAAAAAACAACTCTTAATCTACTGGATAAAATACTACATGGTTACAGGAGCTTACTACATGGTTAACTTAAGCATAATTAGGTTCATTAATTATAATAATATTTATGGGAGTTGTGACATTAATTTTCAATTCCTTTTTGTTATCTTAAAGGAGAACAGAGTCATTCTTCATTTGTATTATACCCCCAATATGTCTTTCTTCTAACTGGAATTTGGTAAACCTGTACTACTATGAAATATCTCAGCTTAGGGAAATAGGGAAATGAGGGAAATGAATTTAATGTGTGACCACGTCCTAATCATAAAGGACAATATTTTTACATCTCATTTTCTCTTTCTTGAACCATCATATTATAAAGTCTTTTGAATTTGTTCCTAACTTTGTATAGTGATAGGAAAGTTTTAATCACACCGATTTTATAGATAGGGAAACTAAAAGTGGAGGGGTGAATTGGTTATTTATAATCACACAATGAACTATAGACAGAAAGTGGACAAGTGCCCAGAGCAGGTTTACTCGTGGTTCATTACTCCTGTGGCCCTGGGAGGTTTCCTAGAGGTTGCTCTTGGTGACATACATAGATACATACATACACACATTCATTCATTCATTCATTTATTTAGTGATTTTATACTTTTATACATTACAAAATTATTATCACTTGATGACTTTCTAACTAGAATTTAAGTACTTCTTGCTTTATCTTAAACCAATTGCCAGTTTTTCTCTCTTTTTCTTTACTGTTGCAAAGAGTGAGGGCATCTGAAATTTGAGATTCACATAATTAATTTGTAAAATCAGCAGGAAAATATCAATCAACTCTTCAAACAATTTAATGTAATGAATTAAAATTTGCCTAATTGATTTTCACCAACTACATGTAATTTCATTCACGGTATTCTGGATATTATTTTTTGGTATGTTGTAATTTTTGTAAAGTCTTCAGGATTTCTACTGGGCATTCATCAGTCATAAACAACTTTCCCTGGGAAGTTGTTTTTATTAATTAATTTGTTTTGAACAAATGTTGTGACATTTTGATTTGGGAAAATTATTCCATGTTATTCTGTTTCTTGTGTACATTTTTTGAGAACAACATGTAGAAATTTAAATATCTGTATATTTTAAACGATCAGATACAAATTTAATTATTAATAAATTAGTAAATTGTTTTAGTCTGTTTTCTAATAGAATTGCCTATATATCTTCAATCGTGAGCTAAGAATTAAGGGAATTTTTAAAAATTTGAGAATGTATTTTTAAATTTCCCTTTTCTTATTCTCTTTTTTTAGTTCCGGGTACAGTATTTGATTTGCAAGTTGCAGAAGTAGAAGCCACAGAAATAAGCATTACTTGGAAGAAACCACGACAACCAAATGGAATCATTAACCAATATCGGGTGAAAGTATTAGTTTCTGAGACAGGAGTAATATTGGAGAATACTTTGCTCACAGGAAAAGATGAGGTATTGCACTTTAATTTCTTATCTTGGGGAGCCCTTTCTACTTGGTTTTGGCCCTGATAACTTGGAAGATTTGCCAACATGCAAACATAAAATATTTGACGAGCTTCAAAGTACAAAATGAAGTATATTTAGGCTATGTTGATAATCTAGCTCATCATATTTCATTTTAAGACATAATATTATTAAGTGCTATTATGTTTTTTCAGCAATGAAAAATGTTAATTGAGGAATTAAGCAGGACTAAAGGTACTTCCATAAGTGAATATTATTATGGTGATTAAGTTAATGAATTGTTTGGAAACTCCTGTTATGATTTAAGTACTCCTTCTAAGGCTGTGCTTGTAATTTGGAATAGTTGCCAAAGAAAGGCACAGTAATTTTAGTAGCCGTTGTTGACAAATGATTTGACCTACTTAGGAAGCCAGATTTCTCAAAGCTGCCTCATTTAAAAACAAACGAACAATATACATTTGATTAAAGAAATCAAATAAACAAAAGAGATGAAATCGTTTCATAGATATAAAGTAAGGGACAATGTTTGCTTCTGTTCACACCGGGAGTCTTTTTTCCCCCTTTGTTTCTGTTAGGAAGCAGTTGATTTTCCTTCACTGTCTTCATTCACCTCATCCAGCCAGCTGTTCACCTGTGGGTTCCCTCTAAAACTGCAGACTAGTTGTATGCAGATATTGGTGGCTCCTGGGGCTCACAAAAATTAAATATACTTGGGACCAGTGAGTGTAGCAATCTCTGTACCTTAGAGGTACTACCTGATGGTTATTCAGTAATTAGGTTCCACTCCTTTGGTCCAGAATCACTGTTTTTTCCTATCTCCACATAATATCTATTCTATTTCTAGTCCCAGCTCTCCTCCATTTCTGACACCTACCTGAAAGTTGACCTCACTATGTGCTTAATGCATTCTGGCCACCCAGGACTTATTACTCCAAGTCGTTTGACATCTCTGGCCCAGGGTTAAATTTTAATCCAATGTTGACTCCATTCCTCTGTGCAAAAATGTTGAGTTATGATTTCTCTGATACTTTAGTTGACAGTTCAGGCAAAGGGCAAAAGCTTAATCCTCTGCTCCTGCTGAGAAGGCCTTAAATTAGATACTTCACTGTTTTAGGACTGGGTGACAGGTCTCTCACTTGTAATGACATCTACTGAATGGCAAGCCACACCTCTTTTTCTCTTGAAAATGAGAGATTCTGGAACGACTTCTTTGTTATTCTGCCTATATCTATATGATCTGCGGTCTGTGTGACGTAGTAGAGAGAACATGAGCTTTGGTACTGTACAGATCTGGGCTTATATCCTAATTTGGTCACTTACTGGGCTGTACAGCAGAAAGGTTAAGTGCATGGACCTAGGAGGAAATATGCTTAGGTTTAAACCCTGGTTTTGCCCGTAGTGATGGTTTAATCTTGAGAAAGTAGGCTTGACCTCTCTGAACTTCAGTTTCCTCTTCTCTAAGATAGGGACTCTAAGAGTCCCTATAACACAGGATTGTTAATGAAGGTTTAGTGGATTCATGTGTGTAAAGAGCTTAGAACTATACCTGGCATATGGTAAGTTTGGTGCTAAGTAATTGTGACCTGTTCTGATTATTAATCGTGGCACTGGACCTTTCACCCTCATTGGGACTCAATATTAGTTTCCTTAGGTCTCAATAAAAGGAGACATTATACTTCTCTTTATTTCTGTGATTGTATCTTTCTTCATTAGATCAGGCGCTTTATTGATATTTCTGCTTCCCCATGTGATTGGTGTTTGGGTTCACCTTTCAAGAGGTTGATGTGCGGAGACATATGGCAGAGGCTCTAAATCCAAATGAACCAGGGTCCTAGACCGGGCTCTGCCCTTTTCTAGATCTATGGCCTTGGTCAAGTCAACTTTTGGAGACTTGCTGCCCTTACTTTTAAAGCAGAGCTTATATACCCACCTTATATGATGAGGAATAAAGGAGATAACAGATAAAACCTCTGGCTTAGTGTATTCATTTATTATCCTCTTCCTTGACCTTGATGTAGGATAAGGACTCTTCTATTCAGTCTTCAACTTCTCAGAGTATAGCCTCCACACCCTGTCTCAAGAATTGTTTAAATCCTTGAAATCTTGTTAGAAGTCACCAGTGGCCTCCTGAGTGTCAGATAAGGTGGTAATACAGTTTTAGCCGTCCTCATCTTCCCTGTCTCCTCCAAAATCCATTCGTTTGCCTCCTACTCTCCAGCTTTTGATACAACCATTTTCTCCCTAATACTTGCTCCACTTTCATATACTGTGACTATGCGAAAATTTTGGCCTTGTGCAATGAAAAATGAATAAAATAAAAAAGCTAGCTCTTTTACAATTTTCTAACTTCTTTATTATAAGGATATTGCAGAGAGTTCTGTTTTCAGCCATGTCATTACACTTTTTTTTTGATAACCGCACAGTTTCAATCACTGCTTCCTATTTTCATGACTCTTTGCCTTGTTTTCCATGATGATTTTTCTCTCTGACACTCTGCATCCCTAATTCAAATCATTTGTGGTGAAGTTCTGCCAGGGCTCATCACATTTGAACTCATAAAACAGAACAAAACAAAACAAGCATCCTTTGGGGGATAACAGGACTTGGTTCTTGATTGAAAGGAGGAGATGAAGTTGGAATGAAGAAGAGGTACTAGACAGAGGTTCTGGGACAGTGATGGGGGCATATAAAGTTTCCCACAGGACACAAGAAGAAAGTCTGTAAAGGCAATTAATAGTTTTAGTGGTCAAGAACAAGGCCTGGAGAGAGGCTGACTTGAAACCCAGATACTAAATAACAGGCTTAGAATTCCTAACCCCTTGGACTGGGCACACCACAGATCTCTGATCTGAAGGTCATTGTCTAAGCATTTGGAAGGCTTTCATGGCATTTTTACATGCCTGATGTCTCTCTTTTTGGTTAACGGCACCATCATCCTCTCTTCATGAGGGCGTGAAACCTTGGAATTACCTCTGACTTTGGTTATACTTAGCATTTAATAGCCACTCAGTGTTAAGGCCAGTTATTTCTGCCTCCACAGTGTGACCTTCATACCGCTATATTCCATTTCTGTGTCCCCACCCCAGCTCAGGATTGAATAGTCTCTTGCCTGGACTATTTTTGTTAGCTTACTACGTTAGTTTTCCATTGTTGTATAACAATTTGCCACAAGCTTGAAACAACTCACATTTATCATCTCACAGTTTCTGTGGGTCAGGAATCCAGACAGCTTAGATGGGTTCCCTACTTAGGGTCTCATACAGCTGCAGTTAAGTGGCTTACTGTCCTGTGTTCTTATCTGGAGCCTTGACTAGGGAAGAATCTACTTCTAGGCTCATGTAGAATTTTGGCATATTTCATTTCCTTTTGATTGTAGAACTGAGGGCCTTGGATTCTTGCTGGCCCTTTGAGTAGAGACTACCCTTAGCTCTAGCTCATAGGGATCCCCCACATTTTCTTGCTACAAAACTTTCCCAGCGTGGCCATTTACCTCATCAAGCCAGCAGGGAGAGTCTATAATATAACTGTGAGAGTGACATCACATCACCATTGGTTAGATGCAAGCCACAGTTCCCACCCAAGAGGAAGGGATTATACAAAAGCATGAACAACAGGAGGTAGGGATAGTGGAGGGATCACGAGAGAGGCCATCCACTGTAGTCTCTCCACTGTTTTGTGTTTCACGCATCTATGAGAATAATCCTTCCAGATATAAGTATATTACTTAAACTAAAAAAGTAACTAAATAAAAAATGAGAATGGCCTGGGAACGGGAATATGCATCTATTTAAGTAATCTAGCTTTCCTGTCGCAGCAGAAAGTCAGTTGATGCTGTCCAAAGTAAGGGAGCCTTAACAGAACAGTATAAGCATGCTATCTAGTGATTTTAGAAGTAACGCCATAAGAACTGAAAACAGAAATGATTAAAGGTGTTGCTTCCAACAAATATACAAATATTGAATCATTATGTTGTACACTTGAAAGCAATATGATGTATGTCAGTTATATCTCAATTAAAATAAACAAACGATTTCAAAATCTCAAAAAAATGTTGCTTCTGGAGTGTAAGACTTGCAACTGGAAAAGTACAGACAAGGAAGTATTTCCATTGTGAATCCTTCGTCACCTCTTGCATTTTTAGCCGTGTGCATATATCATGATGTTTACACTCTTAAAAAAGTATTAAAATATAATCATCCTATGCTAGGCTTGACCTGATCTCATCATCCTTATTGAAATTGTTTCCAGTGACCTCTCATGAGTTGTTTGTTTCTTAATAAACAGAGGTTATTTAAGCATGCTGAAATACATGTAAGATTTTACTCTCGATATTTATAAACATATTTGAAGAAATACATTAGAAAAGTTAATCTCAGCGTTTGAGGACTGTTATTTCAACTTCCAAGCTTATATATGAATGTCATCTGTAACATGCCTAATAAATGATTGGGAATCCAGCCTCTGCTAAAATATTTGATCAACTCTGACAGTAGGGTATCAACTACTACAAAAGCAGCTCCTGTTTAAGCTTTAAACCATGCTTCCTTATGGTCTCATAGACATGCGTTTATTAGGTAACTATAAAGTTCTAGGCACTGTGATAGGTCCAGAATATACATAGATAAATAAGAAACTACCCTGTTCTTTAACTGTTTTGGACTGAAATATTCGTCCTCTAATGTTTACCAGTTTGTCCCATCTCTCCTCTATAGACCCACACAGTAGCTTATAATGACTTTGAGTTTGGGATTTGCAACCAGGAAAATGTGTTCCAACCCCACCTCTGCTATGACTAGCTTTGTGAACTTGAACAGATGACTGTAAAATGGAGATAATAATATCTTTCCCTTTAGGTTATAATGAAGTGATATCACATGGGAAAAAGTATTTAGCACTGTACTTGATACACAGTAGCTTTAAATGTTAGTCTCTGCAGTAGTAATAACAGTGCACAGTGATTTAACTTTTTATCATTTGAAGATAATGGTCATGGCTTCCCTAAGGCTTAACATCCTCAGGTTCTCATCAGTCATGGTTTCCAGGTCCTTCATATTATTGATAACTCTTCTGTGTATATTTTCCAATTTGTCAATGAGCCTCTTTCTCAGCTGAACACAATATGCTATATGTAGTTTGACTAGAGCCAAATTGAGCAGAATTATTTTCTCCTTTTGTGTAAACTTTCTACTTCTGTCAATGCAAAGAATAAAACTAATTTCTTTGGGAGACTCATTCTGCTGAGACAGAAGTTAGAAAACCCCTAAAGTCATCTCTCCATGGATTGCTCTCTGGCTGAGTTTCACACTAAAATCTCATCCTGTACTTGTTATTCTAATCGAACCCTGGGACATTTTATCCCCAAAGACACTGCTTTGCTATGTAGTGTTACAGATTTCTGAGATTTGTATAGATACATCCTTTCATCCAACCTATTTCTCAAGTAGATCAGTGTTTGTCAGTGATGAGCATGAGAAGAAAGCCAGCTAAATGCTTGGACAGTTGCTTCAGATTGAGGCTGAGGACAGGACTTGAAGGTAGTTAAGGAATGCTTGAGACAAGTTTACTTCATTGATTATTAGGAACATAAATAGAATCAAGTCTTAAGGATTTATCACCCAAATAATGTGTAGAATGATATAGTATCCATTAGAGGTTTCCAAACATATGCTAATTGTAAACTTCTTTTTACCACTGGTTGATAATAGCACAAATCATGTTATAGTTTATAATAAAATAGAGAAGCATTTCTTAAGAATAAGTCAAAATTTTCATTAATTCAATTGAGCAGACTTCTAGTGAGTGGAAGTTGATAGATGTACTAGAGTTTTTTTCTTTTCTTTTTTTAAATCACATTAGTTATAATGAAGACTGTTACATGTAGAATCAGGTTGGTTTATTCAGGTGGATTAGGAACTTAACTCTGAAGACTTCTAATTCTTTCACATAAATTCTGAAGATTCCTAAGTAGCATCTGAGAAGCTTTTCATGTTGATGAATTGTGACATTGCCTAACTCAGTTGTCCTCAACCAGGGGCACTTTTGCTCTCCAGGAGACATTTGGCAATCTCTGAAGACAGCTTTCACTGTCACTACTGGGAAGATGCTTCTAGTGGGTAGGGACCAGGGATGCTGCTATACTTCCTACAATGCCCTGGACAGCTCCCTATAACAAAAAATTGTCTAACACAGAATGTTATTACTGCTGAGGTTGAGAATGCTGGACTAGCTCAATGAGTCCAAGCTTTTGGGAGTTGTGATGGGCCTTTATTCCCTTCTATATCCCTCATTTCCACTCCTACTTCTCAACCCCTTCTCATTACCCTCTTAAGTTCTGGTTCTTTCCCATCATTTTTGCTCTTAAAATTCTTTCTTTTTCATCCTTTGAAAAACCTAATACTTAATACCTTTTTAGAGAGGCAAAGTGTGGGAAATATTCACAACATGGCACACTGGGTGATAATTAGTAACATTCTGGGTTTTTACAAAACCAATGTTCAAATCATTTGTAGTTAGGGAGGGTCTTTCCAATGAATTCGGGAAAATTCAGATAGAATTAACTCAGGTCAGCTCTTAGGCTGGAACAGCAGTTTGTCAACAGAGATGCTTAACTTAGTTAATTGATAGGATGCGATGGTTTAACTCTCAAAAGCTTATCTGACATTGGTATAAAATATGAGAGATTTAATGCAAAATCATAGTTCAGGGGAAATTCTTTGTATTACCCCGTCGTACCCTTTATAAAGTGCTTTGTACCCTGGATTCTCAAAGGATGGCTGATTGATAGTGGAAACAGCTGTGTGGTTCAGGCATAAACTATTGACTGGACTAGCAGAGCATCTCTGAATTATGTGTTTGTGATTCATGCCTTCTCTGATTTCCCAGTGGAGACAGAGCTGAAGTGTGCCTTGAAAGATGGAAGAGCTTTAGTTTGTCCCATATAGGGTTCCTTATCCAGAGTGCTTTATCACAATATTCTTAGAGTAAATCTTATTGGTATCTCCCTACTTTTTATCACAATACTTTTCTGGCTAAAGATGTAACAAGATTTAGATAATTTTATTTTATAAATATCATTTGGAGAACTAGAGATATCCTTGCATCTTTTCTCCATTTTTTTATTTTTCAGAAAAGTTAATATTTAAATGAGCTGTCTTTGTAGCTAGTTAAATAAGTAAACTGCCTTAAAATTTCTTGCCTTCCCGATATTTTTCCTGAGTATCTACTACTTTTTTAACGATACTAAGTGCTTTATGTTAATAAGGAATTAAAAGCCTGTTTTTGGCTCTTGGAGTAAACACAATCCCAAAACATGTAAGATAATTAAAACACAGGTGTACCAAAATTTTATAAATAAATAAAACCTATACTATGAATTAATTACAAATTCTGAGGGTATAAGAGCAGGGAATTGAGAAGGAATAGAATAATTTTCTTTTTTAAAAAAAGGGTTTGGAGTGAGTTTTGAAACTGAACTTGAAAAGGAATTGACAAAAAGAGAGTAGTTCTTGCAACAGTTTCTTTTTTTCCCAAAACTGTTTCATTTTGGAAAATTTTGAACTGGTATAAATGGAGAAAAAAAGAGTATTATAAAATGTGTCCCCATTAACCCATCACCTGGATTCAGTAATGATCAGCATGCTGCCATTCTTGCCCCAGCTGTCTCTCGTTGTTGTTGCTGTTGATGCCGGCTATTTTGAAATAAATTCCAGACTTCATATCTTTTTGCTCTTACGTGCCTAAGTATGGATTCCTACAAGACATGGACATTTTAATTTATTCAATAATTCCATTACCACAATTGACACAATTACTGATACTGTCTTGGTACCATCTGAAACGTAGACCATATTCAGATTTTCTCATTCTCTTTCAATCCGTTATGTGGGAAAGAAAGGAGCGAGTCCTCTTGTTGTCCCAACATAAAATTCTACTGTGTATATCTGTAATCTGCTCCTGATACTTTGTTTTCATTATTTGCCACTTCGGTGAACTCGACACTTGTGAGGTACGTTATGGCATCTAGGAACAATCACAGTTACCCAAAATATTCCTTAAATCCAGAGCCTTGGAGAGGTCTGCCTTGAACTCTGAAAATTATTGCTATGTAATTTTGTTCATGTCTGTAACTTCTCTCGATGATAGATTAAACTATTATTAGTGATATGTATCTACCAGGCATGCAGGCTGCTCACACCTCGTATACAAATGAGGACATATAGATGGCAAAGCAAAACACATATTAATAAGGCAGTAAGCCTAGAACACTTATTTTTTGGGGGTGAGCAGTTAAAATATTTTAGTCATGAAACCTTTGCATGAGGATGTCTAATTTTACCATAAAGAAGCTAACTTAAGTCAGAAACGAATTATCTCCTTTTCCCCACAATACAGTATTGGTCTCTTAAGATATGGAATTGATCACAATCGGTACAGTGATGCAGGATTTTAGTAGCTTCAGAGTGAAATCTTGGAATGTGAAAGAGACAGCAGTCATGGAAATAATATTATTTTTAAAAAAACCGTGATTCCAGAATTACTAGTTTTTGAAACTAGTCCTTGAATGAAGCCATTATTAACATAACTGTCACGAGCAGCCTTTGTAAATATCTGTTTTCAATTGCAGTATATAAAAGGCCCCATGGCTCCAGAAACTGTGAACATAGTAGAGTCAATGGCAGGATTATTTGAGGGTTCAGCAGAGATGTCTTCTGACCTGTACTCGATTGCTTCAGTTATGTATAGCAGTCATCCACATCATAACTTTCCTGTGAGGAGTAGAGCTGAAGACCAGCCTTCAGCAGTTGGTAGGTACATTTCTTTTGTTGTTGTTCTGTGAAATGTATTTAAACCACCAGTACTAGCTAGCACAGATATGAACCTTAGCTGGGAGTTCAACCCAATTATTAATGGTCCATGGGCTGGAGTCAGATTTTTTTCTTCTTTAACTGTCGGATAACCTCATACAGCAAATGGAAATGCCACACAGGCAGGAGCTGGCCCCTCCTAACCCATCTGACCTTCCTTGGAGAGAAAGTAGCACCCTAGAGTCTCTAGCCAAGCTGCATAGACAATCAGTTATTACAGTTGCCAAAGCAGGTGTGATGGGAAGGGATTAACATATCTTCAAATCATTTACAGGCCTCACACTCTCTGCAGTTTTTGACTAATAGGCTTTCAAATGTCACTGAAGGTAAATAGGTCAGAAAGTTACAACTCTAGTGCATGGGGTGATAAACAGGTGTAGGTGACCCCAATGATGTGGTGATGTCATTAGTGTATACACTTGCTCTTCAGGGTCAATGGATCTTACTGTCTCTAAAAAGAGAATGTCATATATAGCGAATTAAAAATTCTTGGTTAGAAGACACAAATCTAAATTATCTCTCTGGTTTTTCTAAAATGCTAAGTGAGAAAAAATTTTTTTTCTTACTGCTTTTTCTCTGATTTGTTCCGTTCCAAATTAAAAGTGTTATATTATTTTATTGATGATGGCATTAGGCAGAAGTATCACATTGTATTTAATATATGTTTATTTCATTCATTGATCTGTTTTTCCTGAGCAAAGAAGACTTAATTTTTAGAAGACACTAAAAATTAGAGGCCCATGATTTCTGATGTAGATGTTTCCTCAGATACTTTGTTTGGCCTAAATGCTAATTAACATTGTAAGCGCAAGTTCTAAAAAACTAACATTTTCTGAAATCCTTGTCCAGACATATTTATGTGGCAGTTTTATAAGCATGCTTGCTTTAAATCACTAATGGATTTAGCAAATGTGTGGCGAATTTTGAGTCCAAATAAAACCTTATTTCTATGATTTTCAAATTGTAATGCAGCATTGACTTATAATATTTAAATTTGATATTATTGCCTAATGGTCTTTTCAGAAAAACTCCTAGCCTGTCTTCTTTAGAAAGTTATATTTTCTCAAAACACTAATCTCTTGTTCCAGGATAGTGTATAACAACTAGCAAAACTATATTATGATCACAAACTATTTATATATATTGTTGGGGTATATTTGGCATATTTATTATTAATTATATATCTACCTTTCATATAAAGGATTACATGGAGAGATTAATGAATAATGTGAAACTGGGTTTAAAATTTCACTGTGTGAGCAAGAATGATCTTGATCACAAAGCCAAACATTTTTTAAAAACTGATTTCAAACAGGAGCTCCAAGGAATCAGTATATCGCTGACATTGCTGCTGAACAGCTGTCTTACGTTATCAGGAGACTTGTACCTTTCACTGAGCACATGATTAGTGTATCTGCTTTCACCATCATGGGAGAAGGACCACCAACGGTTCTCAATGTTAGGACACGTGAGCAAGGTAAGAATGTGTTTCCTTTGAAATAATTACCTGCAGATATTGCTCTTGTACACTGTAATACTTTTCTTTTCATTCATATTAATTGTTCACTCTTCTTCTCAAGTGCCAAGCTCCATTCAAGTTATAAAGTATAAAAATATTAGTTCTTCATCTATTTTGTTATATTGGGATCCTCCAGAATATCCTAATGGAAAAATAACTCATTATACAGTTTATGCAATGGAACTGGATACGAACAGAGCATTCCAGATGACTACTATAGATAACAGCTTTCTCATAACAGGTAGAACAAAGTTTTGTTTCGACATTCTTTTCCTGATGGAAAATACACATCTCTCTATGCCGTTAAACACAGCAGGGCACGTGTTGCATCATTCCAGATTTTGTTGTGCTATGCTCCCACGGATATCTTGAAAAATACTTGCAGAAATTACTTGATTAGATGTGTTTTTCTTTAACTATAGTTGTCTGCAAATAAAGTCATCAGATAACAGGTATCCTGAGAATATACTCTTAACCTAGGGGATTTTATGCCTGGTACATCAATATAACTCAGTATTGATGGCTTGATTGATTGTATGTGCCAATCAGCTGAAGTAATTGAGCTGACATGGTGTTTGTGCCAAATCAACTGTACTCCTTGCAGTGTGCCAAAAATGATTTCTTCAGCCTCAGATGATCGCCTTAATATTTTAGGAAAAAACTAAAACGTCATCAAGATGGAAAGGCTCTCATCCCAAGGAAGTTTGGGACATTGGGATTATAAGGAGGCTGATTTAGAGAACCAGTCTCCCAAAGAAGTTATTTTCACTAGTCCTGTGTTAAATGGCACTAATACAAGAATATTATTTTAAGGACTTTAAACAACTTGCCTGTTGTCCTTATAGGGTTAAAGAAATATACAAAATATAAAATGAGAGTGGCTGCCTCAACCAGTGTTGGAGAAAGTTCTTTGTCCGAAGCAAATGACATCTTTGTGAGAACTCCAGAAGATGGTAAGAGTATCGGGTGCAGTTTTAATAAAAAGAAGCAAATGGTGTTGCATGCTTATTGCCATCTACCTCATGCTGATTTTAGTGTCTGAAGTAATAAGCATGAAAAAATACATGTATTTAAAGTTTTGGTTTTTTCCCCCCAGAACCAGAATCATCACCTCAAGATGTTGAAGTTATTGATGTTACTGCTAGTGAAATAAGTTTGAAGTGGTCACCACCTGAGAAACCCAATGGGATTATTGTTGCTTATGAAGTGCTTTATAAAAATATAGATACCTTATTCATGAAGAACACCTCAACAACAAGCATAATTTTAAGAGACTTAAAACCTTACACCCTCTATAACATTTCTGTAAGGTCATATACCAGATTTGGTCATGGCAATCAGTTATCTTTACTCTCTGTAAGGACTTCTGAGACTGGTAAGTTTTTGTTTGTTTAATACATAGTAAGGAAGTAAACATGGCTGATAATTGCCATGTTGTTTATATTTTACATAACCTAAAGTCTGTCATTCTGTTTTGTATAATCCAGGAATTTATATGCTCTTTCTGGTAAAGTGTGGGAAAAGACTTGCTGTGCAAATTTTTTAAGTCTGATTTACATATAAGGGAACTCCAGAATAAAAATCAGTGATTTTTTTTTCAAATGAAATACCTTGAGAAATCAAAGGTCTTTTCAGTGTACCTATAAATTTGGTTGCTTTCAAATTAGGTAATAGCAGAGGCACGTTCATAAGAGTAGACTCCTATACTATATATAATCTATATACATTCTCTATACATCCACATACATCTACCTATAGATATAGATGTATCTATATTTATACATATATATGTATAGATGTACATATACGTAAAGCTGAATGTAAGTGTATATCTATAGATAGATGTATAGAGATATATATATAAATTCTATACATATATATGTACGTGTGTGTATAGACGCATACATATATCTACATACATTCTTTTTTAAAAAATAAATTTATTTGTTTTTGGCTGCGTTGGGTCTTTGTTGCTGCGTGCAGGCTTTCTCTAGTTGTGGCTAGCGGGGGCTACTCTTTGTTGTGGTGCGTGGGCTTCTCATTGCAGTGGCTTCTCTTGTTGTGGAGCACAGGCTTTGGGCGCACGGCCTTTAGTAGTTGTAGCGCATGGGCTCAGTAGTTGCGGCTCATGGGCTCTAGAGCGCAGGCTCAATAGTTGTGGCGCACATGCTTAGTTTCTCCACGGCATGTGGGATCTTCCCGGGCCAGGGCTCAAACGCGTGTCCCCTGCATTGGCAGGCAGATTTTTCTTTTCTTTTTTTTTTTTTTTTTTGAGGTACGCGGGCCTCTCACTGTTGGGGCCTCTCCCGTTGCGGAGCACAGGCTCCGGACGTGCAGGCCCAACGGCCATGGCTCACGGGCCCAGCTGATCCGCGGCATGTGGGATCTTCCCGGATTGGGGCACGAACCCATGTCCCCTGCATCAGCAGGCGGACTCTCAACCACTGCGCCACCAGGGAAGCCCAGCAGGCAGATTCTTAACCACTGCCCCATGAGGGAAGTCCCTACATTCCTTTTTTTTGGTAATTAAACTTGTTTTTATTTAGAAATTGTAATATCAGTTATGTTAACACAGTACATAAGCTACCTCAAAGTTGGATAACATAAACTTTTTAAAAATAGAGAAAAATAAGTTTACTTTAAATATATTTTAAATAAAAATAATTTGACTATTTGGGGAATATATTCTTTGATGAAGCTGTTATAGTCTATATACATTCTTGAGGTATGTGTATAGACAGAGGTGCAGAGTCTGAGCACAGAAAGGACATGCCTGGAGAAGGCTTACAGAGGAGGTAGCATTTGACCTGAGTCTTAAGGAGTCGGTGGAATGGACATTATAGAGGTTGTTGGGTGGCCAGGGGATGTGTCCCATATAAAGGAAATAACGCAAGCAAAGAATTAATTGTGTTTCAGTGATGCAAGAGCAAATAGCACAAAGCAAGACATTTGCCTGATGATCTTAGTGCACTGTTTGTATTATGTTTATAGTCATATATTTTGCAGCATCACTTTTAGGCCAACTCCGTAAAGTTACTGTTTGATCCCTGCATTGTAAAAAATAAATATTTATTGCCTAGATACTGGCTGAACCATATGGAGTTGCTATTCCTATATGTCATAATTGGCCAAATATCAACAATTTCTTCTGATTCAGACAGATGCTATAGGTGAGGCCTTGTCCCTGACCTTGAGGAACTAGGAATCTAGTAAAGTGGCTTACCTTTGAGCAAAAGTATCCTCTTCAGACTGGTCACAGAAATTAATAAGATTGACCACAGAGGATGACAGTAGTTGTAATGGCAGGAATAAGAGTGTAATGAAAAGAACATTTTTTATTATTATAAGTTATACATTATAGTGCACTTTAATTGATATATATATTGGCATGCTTCATTACTTTTATAAGTATTGTACTTAAAATAAGTATTTTTGAGAAAAATATCTTACTCTACCTGGTTTCATTTTACACCATGTCAAGGAATGAAGCATATTTTAAGTACCTGCAACATACCATTGTGGGCTCTTCTATTGGCTTTCACAAAAATTGCCTTTTTAATTCCAGAATAAAGCAATAAGGTATTATTATCTTCATTCCTAGTGAAAAACTGAGGTCTGAGAAGTTCATCCTTGCAACAAATATTCAACAAATAATTTACAGTATACCAACCCTTACTGGGCTATATTAGCACTGTAAAAGAAAATGAATTTCCACCCTCCTAAAGTTAATATAAATTACCGGGTGTTTCATAGGCAATGGAATCTACATTAATGACTTTTCCTAGATCATGTTTGCTAACTAAGTTGGACCACCGAGTTCAGTTCTTTTTGAAAAAGAGGAAGCTATAATTTTAAGCAGTCTCAAGGTGTCATTTGAAGCAGGATGTGCTCAGGAGCGACTATCTGTTTGTTCCCAGGGCTCAATGTTCTTATTAAATACAATAAATACACCCTCTACTCCTACTATAAAAAACAAGATCCCACTTTTCAATATTGTTTCATGAGAAATTGAGAGCTGTGCTAACTCAGTAATGTGTTAATGCTGCTAATTACAAATAGGAGTACATTATTTGTTCAAATGTTTTATCTTGATTATTTTACTAATGCTTGGAAGTGCAATAGCTGATGTGTGTTTACATGTATACAATGATAGAAAGAATTCAGTGAAGAGAGAAAAACTAAAAATACAACGGAGAGGAAAGAATGTCAAGTCTAAGGTCTGACTAGGTAGACGGAGTGGAATCTAGTGCTGAAGTGGACTGGGTTTTAGAAAGGAGTAAGGAGAGAAGGCAGTTAAAGGAAGAGGGGTGGTAGGAACGTATGTAGTCCTTTTCTGAAGGTTTTTATTTTCTCAATGAAATTAGAAGCAAGTTTATCAGCTTCAAATAAGGAGGGAGAGGAGATATTGGATGTTTGTGGAGAGAGAATATGGTGAAAACATACATAACAGAGGAGACTAAATTAACTAAAAAATAGATAGGCTGCCAAGCAGTGAAAAAGATTGATTTGAGATTTGAGGTTATAAATTAAAGTAAGGCTAGTGAGCATGGAGTGGTATTTTATTCAGACATTTTTTAGCTGTTATATTGCAGATGTAGAACTAGCCCTGAGTTCAGTTTAACCTAAGTTGGAATCTTGCAGGAAAAGTAAGAAAAAGGAGTTTCTGGAGATTGCTAGGGAGTGATTTTAGTGATAGACTGTGGACTCTGACCTGAGTAAGTAGGGAGATGAGGACATAAGGGAGGTGATGGACAGTGAAGATTTGATGAGGGTCAAAGACTTGTTGGATTGGCAATATGAGGGTCGGTCAGCTGGAAAGATAGGTGGTTGCCAAAGAGAGGAATACTGACAGTTATAGGTAATGACAAGCCCTCAGGTGCTGCCATGAAAGCTAGTGGTTAAAGTGAGGTGGAGGAAAAGATTATTGAAATTATGGACCTCGACGAATACAGAGTCCACGGAATAGCACAGATCATTTCCATCAATGTTGACATCTCTGAGAGTGGTAGAGAGGAAGTCAGTCATACAGGTGATAAACTTTTTAAGACGTGTGGAGAAGTGGAAGAGTACCACTAGGTGATTGTCTTAAAGGAGGGGTAACACCTCAAGTTTTTCAGGAAGAAGAATAGATCTGGATATGGCAAAGAAAAGCATAAAAACTTGACTTCCAGGCCCTCTGGTTATAGAATGATGAGAGAAAAACAAATAGCTATCTGCTACCCAGGAGTGCTGAGTTGTAGTGTTCTCAAGCAGTTCCAAGATTTCACTTAGAGCCAGAAGGCTAAGAGAGCATTCAGAGTAGTTGTTGAGGATTTTTCTCAATTTAATGGTTTGGCTTGGAAAGATAGTAGAGAAGATTTTGACTCTTTGGGAAGGGATAGTAGGATTATATTGCTATATATTGCTATATCAAGTTATGTATTGAATTACGGTTCTTCCCAAAATTTTAGAAATATCAACATTCTTATCTCAGTTTTTCCTCTTAAGTCTGTTTTAGATGCAATGCACTTCATAACAGGTAACAGTGGGGGTGAGGGGGTACTGTTTCTACATTTTTAAGGCTTTTGAATTTTCTCTACTAAATTTATTAGTAGCATTTTTTATATCCATTGTATTTAGACTACCAATAAAAAAGGTTCTGTTCTTTCTTTTGAAAGGAAAGGACTTATATCAGGACGCTATAATGGCAATAATATGCACATATTTAGTTTATGTTGTTTAACCATCAAGTTAGTCATTATTGTTACTGTTCTATGAAGGCAATTTTAAACCAATACCTTTCCAACTGTGGTCTGTCATCTCCAGCAAATATTTTTCTGCTTAAAGTGCATTGTTTACAGTTTCATCTGTTGAGGTTGCATTGATGGCTTTCTCTCTGTTTTTGATTGTCTGAATATGCTTTTATTTTGTTCTTGTTAATTTTTCTGGGTTTAGAATTCCATTCGTTTTTCAACTGAGGTCACTTTTCTGTCTAATCGTCATTCCTATGGAGATGATCTGTTTTCTTCCTGGTGCTGTTAAGATCTTCTCTTCTTTGGTATTATGTACTTTCACAATGATGTGTCTAAATATGAGTTTTAAAAATTTATTTTTGGCCGCATTGGATATTCGTTGCTTCGTGCGAGCTTTCTCTAGTTGTGGGGAGCTGGGGCTACTCTTTGTTGCAGTGTGTGGGCTTCTCATTGCGGTGGCTTCTCTTGCTGCGGAGCACAGGCTCTAGGCACGTGGGCTTCAATAGTTGTAGCACGCGGGCCCAGTAGTTGTGACTCACGAGCTCTAGAGCGCAGGCTTAGTAGTTGTGGTGCATGGGCTTAGTTGCTTCGCGGCACATGGGATCTTCCTGGACCAGGACTCGAACCCGTGTCCCCTGCATTGGCAGGCGGATTCTTAACCACTGCACCACCAGGGAAGCCCCTAAATATGATTTATTTTGTGTGTGGTACGCGGGCCTCTCACTGTTGTGGCCTCTCCCGTTGCGGAGCACAGGCTCCGCACGCGCAGGCTCAGTGGCCATGGCTCATGGGCCCAGCTGCTCTGCGGCATGTGGGATCCTCCTGGACCGGGGCACGAACCCGTGTCCCCTGCATCGGCAGGCGGACTCTCAACCACCTCTCCCCTGCGGCACCAGGGAAGCCCCAATATGATTTTTTAAAGAAAATTTTGCTTGAGATTTATTGGGATTCCTTGTTCTGAAGCTTGATATCTTTCAACAATTTTGATCAGTCCCAGCCATTATCCCTTCAAATATTTCTTCTTCTTCATTTTCTCTACTTTCTTAGACCCCCTTAGTATATCCTTTATGTCTCTTAACTGCCATTTTATATTCTCTACGTTTTCTTTCTCTGAGTTACTTTTTGATAATTTATTCAATACTGTAAATTTTTTTGGCTAAAATTTTCACTATATCTAATCTGCTTTTTTGTGCATCAAGAGAATTTTAATTTTATTTTTTTCTATTCTACAAGTCCTATTTGGTTCTCTTTCAAGTCTGCTTGGTTATTTACATTATTTATTATTATCTAAAGAATTCATTGCTCATACTTTTAAATGTTTGATTTCTTGAAATATATTAAACGTTTGTATTTTTATTCTTTGATAACTTCAGTATCTAAAGTCTTTTGAAGTCTGACTGCTGTGTGTGTGTGTGTGTGTGTGTGTGTGTGTGTGTGTGTGTGTTTTCCTTTTTCTTTGCTGGCTTTAAGTATTGGTGCCTGATTTGCCTGTGTGTTTTGTGAATTTTATCAGTGAATTCATATTCCTTGAAACCTCATCTGTGGGAAATTTATGTAGACTGAGTTGAGTTTCTTCCAAGAAAATGTGTGTTTGCTTCTGCTAGTTGCTTTTGAGTAATGGCAACTCAAATTCATTTTAATTTATATTCTGAAGTAGAGGTCTTTTCAGGCTATATGGGTAGCATGGATTTAGGCTACATATGCTCATAGGGATAGGCTTACAGTTCCAAAAATGTGTAATTTTTCTTTCTATTCCACCTCTTCATCCAGAGGAGTGGCAAGAGGAAAAAAGTTACTTTTCTGGCCTCTTTTGCACGGTGGGCTTACTTCTCACCCCATAGTCCTTGAGAGTGAATACACCACACTGCACAAGCCTAGGAGTTACCGCTCACATTGAGGTCTGTGGTACTCTGCAGAAGAATTCAAGGTGCCCCTAGAGTTGGCCAATATCATGGCCCTAGTTGAAATTGCATTCTTTTGCGGTTCTAATTCTTGATGCAGGGGTATCCTTTATCCTTCTTCTGGCCCAAGGTTTTATATTCTTTTTCTGGCACTCTACGTAGCTGTTAATACAGAAACTCCAAGTCACCAGGATTGACCAGTACCCTCCAAGGCAGAGCAGGCTTTAGTACCAGCTTCCATCTCAGGATTCTTGTTTTTACTTCGTTTTTTGTTTGTTTGTTTGATTTTATTTTGTTTGTTTTTTTGCATTTGTTTTTGGACCACCAGAAATTTCTAACTCCCTTGTCAGCTCTGCAATTCCTTACGTGACAAGAAAAATGTTAATTTTATACAGAGTTTTACTTCTTTTAATTATAATAGTCATTCAATTTAGTGTTTATCTATTCCAGTATTTTGGCAGAATTGGAATCCCACATGTCGTATTGGTATTTGAATATATGTAGAAAACCATTTTGTGACCATTACATTCAATATAATAAGAACATTAATAGATACAGAAAACTAGTGTTTTATTTATTGATATCCTGTATCCTTAGTAGACTGTTTTGTTACCAGGTTATTATATGCAGCCTTATATCTAGGAGAGGATCCTTGTCTTGTCATAGATCTTGTTGTATATCAAAACTAATCTATTAATCATTTATGTATTATTATCATTATTAATGAAAGGCAGAATCAATTTTTAAGTGTTTTTCAGTCCTCCTTCTTGTACAGTTAGCCCTTTGTATCTGTGGGCCCTGTATCCACAGATTCAACCAACTGTGGATTGAAAATAGAAAAAAAATTGCAGCGAGTTCCAAAAGCAAAACTTAAATTTGCTGCATGCTGGCAGGCAACTATTTACATAACATTTCCATTGTGTTTACAATTATTTACATAGCATTTATATTGTATTAGGTATTATAAGTAAACTAGAGATGATTTAAAGTATACAGGAGAATGTCCATGGGTTATATGCAAATACCATGCCATTTTATATAAGACTTGAGCATCCTTGAATTTTGGTATCCATGAAGGGCGTGGGGGTGAGGGTCCAATTCACTGCAGATACCAAGGGACCACTTTATCTGCATGTACTGCAATGTAAGACAGTTTAATATAGTCTCAGGTATTTTAATAAAAATATCATCCTATAGGGCTTCCCTGGTGGCGCAGTGGTTGAGAGTCCGCCTGCCGATGCAGGGGACACGTGTTCGTGCCCCGGTCCGGGAAGATCCCACATGCCGCGGAGTGGCTGGGCCCATGAGCCATGGCCGCTGAGCCTGCGCATCCGGAGCCTGTGCTCCGCAAAGGGAGAGGCCACAGCAGTGAGAGGCCCGCGTACCAAAAAAAAAAAAAAATCATCCTATAAACATTATTCTGTAGAGTTGCAGTATGAATTTTCTTTGAAATGAAATTTGTCTTAAACAGTTGTAAGTGCTATAATTTACCCATATTTTACTGCATTTAAGATGTTTCTTATAATCGCACTCTAATGAATGTTCATGTATACATATCCTTATCCACTGGAGCGAAAACTTCAGCAGAATGCACTATTAGGGTGGAATTGTTTTATGCATGTATCTTTTTGTTTTTTTCAGTGCCTGATAGTGCACCAGAAAATATTACTTACAAAAATATTTCCTCTGGAGAGATTGAGCTATCATTTCTTCCCCCAAATAGTCCCAATGGAATTATACAAAAATATACAATTTATCTCAAGAAAAGTAATGGAAATGAGGAAAGAACTATAAATACAACCTCTTTGACCCAGAACATTAAAGGTAAAAATATATGTAATATTGGATATTTACATTTATATTGACAGAGTGGCCACAAAATATTAGCTTGTTGTTATATTAGAAATGGTAAGTGTGATTAGCTTTATACAGGGTGTGACAATTCTGGCCTTCTGGTAAATAAACTAGAAGTTTATGGCAGGTCATGTGAAAGACTACTCTAAGTCAGTTTTTTCTACATTTTTTAATATTTTGTCTTCATAATAGGAGTTACTATTCCAAGAACTACATTTTCATTTAGTTTTTACTTTTGAAAGAGTGTTAAGAGACATTTCATAGCTTGCTTCTTGCATATAATTAAGGGACATTTTGTAAGTCTTATCTATTTTATTTCTATTTAGGACTGAAGAAGTATACGCAATATATAATTGAGGTGTCAGCTAGTACACTCAAAGGTGAAGGAGTTCGGAGTGCACCCATAAGTGTGCTGACTGAAGAAGATGGTAAATATAGCAGTGAATAGTGATATATTTTGAATCCATCACACTTCAAAAAACATGTATACAGAATGAAGATATAACAGAAGAATTCTCCAGCCTTGGGTAGCACTTGTGTGCTGCGCCAGCTTTATACAGAGATTTCATTGTCATGGTTTAAAAGAAGCTTGCAAAGTCAGATTTATGTTCAGTAAAATCAGATATATAAAATGCATTTTTTTAAAATTCTGAAGTCATCCATGCTCTGTAAAAAAAAAAAAAAAATCAGTAATATTTTTTCCATGGGAATTTTTAAGGCTAACATTTTGGTGCGAATAGTTTGAACATCAATCAGTATATGTTATGACTGTGTTTTTCAACTTTAACATTCGTAAGAATAGACATTTACGTAAGTTTTGTAGTAGATTCTGTTATGTCAACCTGCAGCATTTTTTATTGTTGTTAGGATTAGCTTGCTAATGACTTCAGACAATTTTCCAGATTTCTCTACATAATTTGCCAAGATGCTATTCCTGAATGTTAATAGCCTTCATATTGAATATCTAAACATACATTTTCCTAACCTGAATAAAATCAACTTTACTACTGAGACCACTTTACAATACTACTTCACCAAGTTATAGGCATATATCATGCTCAGAAAATTACTTTTGAGAGATATATTTGGAATTTGGATTTACATTTTGTGTTTTTTACATTGGGTATTTTGAGAATGTTATTTTTCTTCTGTAAAAGAAGGTCCCATTGCGAAGAGGGCTAGGTCTGGATGTAACGTGTGTTTGTAGAATATCTTTTTTCACCCTCTCAGGTTTCCCCAGCTTCACAGTAAGCTGCACTCTGTGGTTCAGATTCTAGTCATTCACCAGGACAAAATGTATGTTACTTACTTCTAGAAGAAGAAAGGCTTTTCTCTGCATTTTTCTTACTTTACTCCAAGTAATAAAGTCTTCAGAAGCCCTCTTCCCCCATTTCAGGTCCCTCTATGTTTTCCCCTCCACCAAAATACTTCACCAAAGCATCCTGTTAAGGTGATCTACCAGGGTCAGAAACTGGTAGATCTTAGCTTCTACCCCCATTTCTAGAAACTTAGAACTGGTTGCCCCAGTTTCTAAGTCTTCTCATGGGTTAGTCTTCCTTAGCTATTGCCTCTACTTTCCACTTTCTACGTCCCTTAGTTATTTCCTCTACTTCAGAAAAACTCACCTGTCCAAATTTTCATTTTTTTCATAGATTCTTCTTGCTCTCAAAGTGAAAATTAACCAAATAAAAAAGTTCTTCCAAAGAGACCATGGCTAAAGGCTAGGGAAGAAGGTTAGCTCTCCTTCTCTCTTAGGTAATGTCTAAGAAAGATGTATTAAATCATTTTAGCAATGCCCTAATAGACATAGTACCCTCTTTATTTCCAATCTAATGAAATAGTCCCTATAGTAAGAATCTGAGGTCTTATATGAAGGACCCTAGACTAGTAGTGAACATATATTTTGAAGAGGCAGAGTTTATTACCACTCAAGTCAATAGTTGCAAATTATACTATGCATCCAAATTACCTGGGCTGTTAAAAATGCAGAGTCATGGTAAACTTCCATCTAAGTCCTTGGCCCAGTTATTGATACAATTGCTACAGAATAGGGTGAAGAACAAGACCTCTTTTAGAAAAATTATAGCAAATCTAGAATGGATAAAGGCTGAGAAGCTTTGCTTTATTGGGTAGTAGGAGCTCCTTGCTTTCATGGAGCTTGAAGTTCAGCAGAAGAGATCTAAATTTGACAAATGTGTAGACAAGTAATTTTCATTATTCTAATTACTGGTTTAAGTGTTCACCAGGACCAAAACCAAGGAATTTTAGCTACTCTGAAGCATCCAGGAAAATGTAGCTGATTAAGTTATGTTTAAACTGTGACCTGAAGACAGATGAGTAGAGGGAGGGTGAGGGATAGGAAAGATCATGCCAAGCAGAGTGAGTAAGAGCCTTAGGAAGACCCTTAGCTGTCCTCATATGCTCTGTCTTGATGACTTGGATAGATTGCAAAAGATATTGCATTTATTTAATTTTTCCAATTTCATTTTTTAAAACTGCAATTCTGAATACAAAGGTTATTTTAACAAATGCTAAAATGATTGAAACTTAGTCTGCTATAGTAGATATTCAGTATTTTATTTAAAAAGGCATGTTAGGGCTTCCCTGGTGGCGCAGTGGTTGAGAGTCCACCTGCTGTTGCAGGGGACATGGGTTCGCGCCCCAGTCTGGGAAGATCCCACATGCCACGGAGCGGCTGGGCCCGTGAGCCATGGCCGCTGAGCCTGCACGTCCGGAGCCTGTGCTCGGCAACGGGAGAGGCCACAACAGTGAGAGGCCCGCGTACCACAAAAAAAAAAAAAAAAAAAAAAAAGGCGTGTTAATTACATTTATTTAGCAGTAAAATGTTTTACATAAAAAAACCCCAAGAATATATTGAAGATTAAATATAAAACACCAAAAACTGATATTCCACATAAACATCTTAAAGCATATTATAGAAGAAAAATGCTCAGTTACAACATATAATATTCTATATCAGTACTAGTTTTGATTAAAATTCTTTTTTTCCAATAATAAACAAAAGTTAAGTTTTGCAATGACATTCAGAAAAAAAGTATTCTAGGTTTTTGTTTTGACAGATGAAAGAGAGTTCTTGGTTAGAGGTAATTCATATTTTGGGAAACAGACATCTCCAAATGATATATGGATTCTTGTGATAATATTTGTTAGCATTTTTGTTATAGTGCCAGTGAGAATACCAACTGAAAATATAAATTAGCTGTCACTTATTCTATAGAACTCATAAAGCTTTTCTCTGTTCAGTAAATTTTTTTTAAAAAACTGTTGTTACCAAAATAATGAAAACACACACACGTATGTGTACACTATAGTGGGGATTACTCAGAAAATCAGAAAGAAAATATAATAATTCAGGCAGCATTTTCTCCAAGTTATTGGAAAAAGTGATTTGCACAAATACTAATCTATAACACTGTTCAAAGATCTGAATTAAATTCTTGGAATTTCTATTAGCTATGAGTCCACTTTCCATGCATAACTAAAGCAATGATCAAAATTGTAGTAATTTATACCCTTTTACATGCAAAAAAATTGTGTTAGTATTCTAAGACATTACTATGCTGTTATACAGGAGCTGAGAAGTGCCATTCTAAATGTTTTATCTAAGTGGAAATATAAACTTGCTAATTAGTTTACAGTAATTTTTTTTAGTGTTTATTCAATTCAGAATGGCTAAAATATTTAAATCCTTACACTATTATAGCACAATTAGAAGTAGACCCTAAAATGTCTATATTCTTGTTTATGTGCTACATTGGCATTTCCTTTGTAACCCATTCAATTTTGAAGACTCAACAGATTTTGATATTATTTTGCAGTTTAATGACACTACTGAAATTGAGGAATGTAGTTTTCATTTGTGAGGTCCGTCATTTTAATTGCTCTCACAATGTTATACTTATCACTTTCCCACTTCTTGGAAGCATGTTTTTTCCCCATCTCTTTTTATTGTTTGTGGAGCTCTTTTATTGTATATTTATTCACCCCAACCAATAGTTTTATGTTTATTATAGGATGATAATTTACCAAGATGTACTTGAACAGTAGGTAAATCACAGTGACATAGCCCTTGTTCTTTTTTTCTCATGAAATATTTTTTTCCATTGAATCACAGAAACAGATGTTCTAACACCACCATGCAAAATCTTCTTTTATCATCTCATTTTGAAAGTAAACAGTCTCTCAAGCCCATGG
The DNA here is from genome assembly GCF_059928025.1 of Delphinapterus leucas. Lineage (NCBI taxonomy): Eukaryota > Metazoa > Chordata > Mammalia > Artiodactyla > Monodontidae > Delphinapterus > Delphinapterus leucas. The sequence goes on from NC_143139.1 coordinate 64,527,164, forward strand.
AGAAAGGCACTGTACCTGATTCATTTACCAGAAAGTTCATAATAAAAATTTTGTGCATTTCTATTTTAACTTTTTCTTATATATGTTTATTAAAATGCATTATCATATTTTCTAACTTTTCAGCTCCTGATTCTCCCCCACAAGACTTCTCTCTAAAACAGTTGTCTGGTGTCACGGTAAAGTTGTCATGGCAACCACCCCTGGAGCCAAATGGAATTATCCTCTATTACACAGTTTATGTCTGGTAAGAATTTTTTTCTTTTTTGGAAATAGTTCTGAGAACAAGTATTAATCTGTAACATAATAGGAATGCAGTTTTTAAATTTCAGATTGTGAAGGTACATTAGGGATCTGATTATTAATAGGCTAGTTAATATGCCTTTATTAAGAAACAACTTTTTCCTGTATTACATAGAGGTCCATGCATAGTCAGATAATGATTTTTGTAACCAAAACAAAAAACTGTGTATTATGTGCAATTATACTAAAATTCTGCTCTTCAGAGTCATGGACTGGTCAGCTTATGTGACTACAAGTGAATACAGAGGCTTTCAGTTTTACTCCAATATTCTCTATGCCACCGTCTCTTTAAGTTTCCTTGAGCAGAATGATTAAACTAAAATTTAACCAAAAGATATTTCTCCAGAAATCCCTTAAGGTCAATTTTCTATTGAGATGTAAGCAGTATATTTATTTTTTACTGATCACCTTTACCCTAATTGCCTATTTATGAGTCAATCATGAAAAAGATGTAATCCTATAGTGCTTCTCATCAATTAACAACATGGCTATATTGCTTCATGAAAGCTCAACAGATAAAAATGCTTACTTTGATCTAATATAAATCCTCGTAAAAGGATTCACCATTCAATAACATATTTCCTAGTGTATTTTAAATATTTCAACTCAGGAAATACAATTTACATAATGCTTTATAGAACATAGGCATTTCTTACTTTTGTATTCCTCACTTGGAAGGTCCATCATTGAGTAAGAGGCTATGGTGTTTTTAAAAAGTCTATTCTTCTCTTTCCTAAATTAAGATTTCCTGCCCCCCCCAATGCCTGTTTATACCCTTTGCATACTGCTCCTTAGGACATGTCCTGTATTATTCATTGCCTGATTAGTAGTCATTTTGCTTACTCTTTGGCAAAATTGGGAGTGACATGAGGGATGTTAGTGGGAAGAGAAGCAGTGAGAAGAAGGTAACCATTCCCCTCTATTACCCTACTCATTCGTTTATCGATTCAGTTTTTCATTTCTTCATTCAATAATATTGATAGAGTATCTATTTACCTGTGAACAAGGCCCCTGCCCTCAAGGAGCTCATATTCTAAAGAGATAAGTGGATTATATACCCAGAAATTTTAAAATGAGGGGAAATTGGGGGAAAGAGGGCTACTGTTCATAGAGTGCTTTGGAAGTCCTCTTTGAAGAAGTGGCATTGAGTTGTGGTCTGAATGCCAAGAAGGAGCTTCTCGTCAAGAGAAGATCTGCAGGAGGAGGGAACATCAACCGCATAGGCTTGGTGGGGGACACACTTGTCGTTTTGAAGACCATAGAGGAGGTCAGTGTTGCCGGAGAGAGAGACAGAGGAGAGTTATCCTGGAGGGTAGGAGTCCAAAAAAGGTCAGGAGCTAAGCCACTGTAAGGATTTCGTTTTCATTTCAGTTGTAATGGGACTTACTAGAGAATTTCAAGCACCTTGGATACTTTATGGAGAATGAATTGCAGGAGGCAAAAGTGTTAACAGCGTTACTAGGTAGGAGATAAGGAGTCTGGGCCGTGGATGATGCTGGGATGAAGGAAAGAAGTGGGCAGCTTTTTATAACATTTAGGAAGAAGAGTTGATACGATTTGGTGAATGGATTGGCTGTGAGAACGAAAAAAAAAAAGAAATCAGTGGAATCAATGATGACTTCTAGATTTTTTTTCTTTCTTTTTTTTAATGTTTATTTTCTTATTAGTCATCCATTTTATACACATGAGTGTATACATGTCAATCCCAATCTCCCAATTCATCACACCCCCACCCCCACCCGTCAGCTGCTTGCCCCTCTTGCTGTCCATACGTTTGTTCTATACATCTGTGTCTCAATTTCCGCTCTGCAAACCGGATCATCTGTAACATTTTCTGGGTTCCACATATATGCGTTAATATACAATATTTGTTTCTCTATTTCTGACTTACCTCACTCTGTATGACAGTCTTTAGATGCATCCCCGTCCCTACAAATGACCCAATTTTGTTCCTTTTTATGGCTGAGGAATATTCCATTGTATATATGTACCACACCTTCTTTATCCATTTGTCTGTTGATGGGCATTATGGTTGCTTCTATGACCTGGCTATTGTAAATAGTGCTGCAGTGAACATTGTGGTACACGACTCTTTTTGAATTATGGTTTTCTCAGGGTATATGTTCAGTAGTGGGATTGCTGGGTCATATGGTAATTCTATTTTCAGTTTTTTAAGGAACCTCCATACTGTTCTCCATAGTGGCTGTATCAATTTACATTCCAACCAACAATGCAAGAGGGTTCCCTTTTCTCCACACCTTCTCCAGCATTTGTTGTTTGTAGATTTTCTGATAATGCCCATTCTAACTGGTGTGAGGTGATACCTCATTGTAGTTTTGATTTGCATTTCTCTAATAATTAGTGATGTTGAGCAGCTTTTCATGTGCTTCTTGGCCATCTGTATATCTTCTTTGGAGAAATGTCTATTTAGGTCTTCTGCCCATTTTTGGATTGGGTTGTTTGTTTTTTGGTTATTGAGCTGTATGATCTGTTTATATATTTTGGAGATTAATCCTTTGTCCGATGATTCATTTGCAAATATTTTCTCCCATTTGAGGGTTGTCTTTTTGTCTTGTTTATGGTTTCCTTTGCTGTGCAAAAGCTTTGAAGTTTCATTAGGTCCCATTTGTTTATTTTTGGTTTTATTTCCATTACTCTAGGAGGTGGATCAAAAAATATCTTGTTGTGATTTATGTCAAAGAGTTTTTCCTATGTTTTCCTCTAAGAGTTTTATAGTGACCAGTCTTACCTTTAGGTCTCGAATCCATTTTGAGTGTATTTTTGTGTATGGTGTTAGGGAGTGTTCTAATTTCATTCTTTTACATGTAGCTGTCCAGTTTTCCCAGCACCACTTATTGAAGAGACTGTCTTTTCTCCATTGTATATCCTTGTCTCCTTTGTCATAGGTTAGTTGACCATAGGTGTGTGGGTTTATCTCTGGGCTTTCTATCCTGTTCCACTGATCTATATTTCTGTTTTTGTGCCAGTACCATATTATCTTGACTACTGTAGCTTTGTGGTATAGTCTGAAGTCAGGGAGTCTGATTCGTCCAGCTCCGTTTTTTTCCCTCAAGACTCCTTTGGCTATTCGGGGTCTTTTGTGTCTCCATACAAATTTTAAGATGATTTGTTCTAGTTCTGTAAAAAATGCTGTTGGTAATTTGATAGGGATTGCATTGAATCTGTAGATTGCTTTGGGTCATATAGTCATTTTCACAATATTGGTTCTTCCAATCCAAGAACATGGTATATCTCTCCATCTTTTGGCATCATCGTTAATTTCTTTCATCAGTGTCTTATAGTTTTCTGCATACAGGTCTTTTGTCTCCCTAGGTAGGTTTATTCCTAGGTATTTTATTCTTTTTGTTGCAGTGGTAAATGGGAGTGTTTCCTGAATCTCTCTTTCAGATTTTTCATCATTAGCCTATAGGAATGAAAGAGATATCTGTGCATTAATTTTGTATCCTGCAACTTTACTGAATTCATTGATTAGCTCTAGGAGTTTTCTGGTGGCGTCTTTAGGATTCTGTTTGTATAGTATCATGTCATCTGCAAACAGTGACAGTTTTACTTTTCTCCAATTTGTATTATTTCTTTTTCTTCTCTGATTGCTGTGGCTAGGACTTCCAAAACTATGTTGAATAATAGTGGTGAGAGTGGACATCTTTGTCTTGTTCCTGATCTTAGAGGAAATGCTTTCAGTTTTTCACCACTGAGAATGATGTTTGCTGTGGGTTTGTCATATATGGCCTTTATTATGTTGAAGTAGGTTCCCTCTATGCCCACTTTCTGGAGAGCTTTTATCATAAATGGGTGTTGAATTTTGTCATCTATTGAGATGATCATATGGTTTTTATTCAATTTGTTAATATGGTGTGTCACATTGATTGATTTGCGTATATTGAAGAATCCTTGCATCTCTGGGATAAATCCCACTTGATCATGGTGTATGATCCTTTTAATGTGCTGTTGGATTCTGTTTGCTAGTATTTTGTTGAGGATTTTTGCATCTATATTCATCAGTGATAGTGGTCTGTAATTTTCTTTTTTTGTAGTATCTTTGTCTGGTTTTGGTATCAGGGTGATGGTGGCCTCGTAGAATGAGTTTGGGAGTGTTCCTTCCTCTGCAATTTTTTGGAAGAGTTTGAGAAGGATGGGTGTTAGCTCTTCTCTAAATGTTTGATAGTATTTACCTGTGAAGCCATCTGGTCCTGGGCTTTTGTTTGTTGGAAGATTTTTAATCACAGTTCAATTTCACTACTTGTGATTGGTTTGTTCATATTTTCTATTTCTTCCTGGTTTAGCCTTGGAAGGTTATACCTTTCTAAGAATTTGTCCATTTCTTCCACGTTGTCCATTTTATTGGCATAGAGTTGCTTGTAGTAGTCTCTTAGGATGCTTTGTATTTCTGCGGTGTCAGTTGTAACTTCTCCTTTTTCATTTCTAATTTTATTGATTTGAGTCCTCTCCCTGTTTTTCTTGATGAGTCTGGCTAATGGTTTATCAATTTTGTTTACCTTCTCAAAGAACCAGCTTTTAGTGATCTTTGCTATTGTTTTCTTTGTTTCTGTTCCATTTATTTCTGCTCTGATCTTTATGATTTCTTTCCTTCTGCTAACTTTGGGATTTGTTTGTTCTTCTTTCTCTAGTTCCTTTACGTGTAAGGTTAGATTGTTTGAGATTTTTCTTGTTTCTTGAGGTAGGCTTTTATAGCTATAAACGTCCCTCTTAGAACTGTTTTGCTGCATCCCATAGGTTTTGGATCGTCGTGTTTTCATTGTCATTTGTCTCTAGGTAATTTCTGATTTCCTCTTTGATTTCTTCAGTGATCTCTTGGTTATTTAGTAACATATTGTTTAGCCTCCATGTGTTTGTGTTTTTTACGTTTTTTTCCCTGTAATTCATTTCTAATCTCATAGCATTGTGGTCAGAAAAGATGCTTGATATGATTTCAATTTTCTTAAATTTACTGAGGCTTGATTTGTGACCCAAGATGTGATCTATCCTGGAGAGTGTTCCATGTGCACTTGAGAAATAAGTGTAATCTGCTGTTTTTGGATGGAATGTCCTATAAATATCAATTAAATCTATCTGGTCCATTGTGTCATTTAAAGCTTGTGTTTTCTTATTAATTTTCTGTCTGGGTGGCCTGTCCATTGGTGTAAGTGAGGTGTTAAAGTCCCCCACTAGTATTGTGTTACTGTCGATTTCCTCTTTTATAGCTGTTAGCAGTTGCCTTATATATTGAGGTGCTCCTATGTTGGGTGCTTAAATATTTATAATTGTTATATCTTCTTCTTGGATTGGTCCCTTGATCATTTTGTAGTGTCCTTCCTTGTCTCTTGTAACATTCTTTATTTTAAAGTCTTTTATCTGATATGAGTATAGCTACTCCAGCTTTCTTTTGATTTCCATTTGCATGGAATATCTTTTTCCATCCCCTCACTTTCAGTCTGTATGTGTCCCTTGGTCTGAAGTGTGTCTCTTGTAGACAGCACATATATGGGTCTTTTATATCCATTCAGCCAGTCTGTGTCTTTTGGTTGGAGCATTTAATCCATTCACGTTTAAGGTAATTATCAATATGTATGTTCCTAATACCATTTTCTTAATTTTGGGGGGGTTTGTTTTTGAAGGTCCTTCTCTTGTGTTTCCCACTTAGAGAAGTACCTTTAGCATTTATTGTAGAGCTGGTTTGGTTGTGCTGAATTCTGTTAGCTTTTGCTTGTCTGTAAAGCTTTTGATTTCTCCATCGAATCTGAATGAGATCCTTGCCAGTTAGAGTAATCTTGGTTGTAGTTTATTCCATTTCATCACTTTAAGTATATCATGCCACACCCTTCTGGCTTGTAGAGTTTCTGCTGAGAAATCAGCTGTTAACCTTATGGGAGTTCCCTTGTATGTTATTTCTCATTTTTCCCTTGCTGCTTTCAATAATTTTTCTTTGTCTTTAATTTTTGCCAATTTAATTAGTATGTGTCTTGGTGTGTTTCTCCTTGGGGTTATCCTATATGGGACTCTCTGCACTTCCTGGACTTGGGTGGCTGTTTCCTTTCTCATGATAGGGAAGTTTTCAACTATATTCTCTTCAGATATTTTTTTGGGTCCTTTCTCTCTCTCTTCTTCTTCTGGGACCCCTATAATGTGAATGTTGTTGCATTTAATGTTGTCCCAGAGGTCTCTTAGGCTGTCTTCATTTCTTTTCATTCTTTTTCGTTTATTCTGTTCCGCAGCAGTGAATTCCACCGTTCTGTCTTCCAGGTCACTTATCCGTTCTTCTGCCTCAGTTATTCTGCTATTGATTCCTTCTAGTGTAGTTTTCATTTCAGTTATTGTATTGTTCATCTCTGTTTGTTTGTTCTTTAATTCTTCTAGTTCTTTGTTAAACATTTCTTGCATCTTCTTGATCTTTGCCTCCATTGTTTTTCTGAGGTCCTGGATCATCTTCACTATCAGTATGCTGAATTATTTTTCTGGAAGGTTGCCTATCTCTACTTCATTTAGTTGTTTTTCTGGGGTTTTATCTTGTTCCTTCATCTGGTACATAGCCCTCTGCCTTTTCATCTTGTCTATCTTTCTGTGAATGTGGTTTTTGTTACACAGGCTGCAGGATTGTGGTTCTGCTTGCTTCTGCTATCTGCCTTCTGGTGGATGAGGCTATCCAAGAGGCTTGTGGAAGTTTCCTGATGGGAGGGACTGGTGATGGGTAGAGCTGACTGTTGCTCTGGTGGGCAGAGCTCAGTAAAACTTTAATCTGCTTGTCTGCTGATGGGTGGGGCTGGGTTCCCTCCCTGTTGGTTGTTTGACCTGAGGCGACCCAATACTGGAGCCTACCCGGGCTCTTTGATGGGGCTAATGGGGGACTCTGGGAGGGCTCACGCCAAGGAGTACTTCCCAGAACTTCTGCTGCCAGTGTCCTTGTCCCTTGTTGAGCCAGAGTTGACCCATGCCTCTGCAGGAGACCCTCCAACACTAGCAGGTAGGTCTGGTTCAATCTCCTTTGGGGTCACTGCTCCTTCCCCTGGGTCCCGATGCTCACACTACTTGGTGTGTGCCCTCCAAGAGTGGAGTCTCTGTTTCCCCCAATCCTGCCGAAGTCCTGCAGTCAAATCCCGCTAGCCTTCAAAGTCTGATTCTCTAGGATTTCCTCCTCCCGTTGCCAGGTCCCCAGGTTGGGAAGCCTGACGTGTGGCTCAGAACCTTCACTCCAGTGGGTGGACTTCTGTGGCATAAGTGTTCTCCAGTTTGTGAGTCACCCACCCAGCAGTTATGGGATTTGATTTTATTGTGATAGCGCCCCTCCTACCATCTCATTGAGCTTCTCCTTTGTCTTTGCATTCCAGTGTTCTCCAAAGAGGGAATGAGAGCATGTCCTTTTACTCTGCCATTTTGAACGAATCTCGACTTCTAGATTTTTGAATCAAAGGGTGATAACTCTGAGATTTTTGACACCATTTTGCTAAGTTAGAAATAAAATTGAAAGTGAAAAAAAATAATGAAAATGAGAATCAAGACTTTTCTGGCTGGGGTTCCAGCCCTACACTTGTGAGAACAATGTCATTACTCTGTATGCAGTTGTCGCACAGCGATCATGCTGTGTGGGTTCAACTCCCCAGTAGTGCTTTTTCTCTCCTTTGATATCCGTTTTTTGTCTCTCTTCCTAAGATGGATTATAGATACAGGGGAAGCTCACTGAAAGTAGGATGAGGGGATCTCAAGTCTGGGATATGGTAGCTCTTCTCACCTGGCTTTTGGGAATCATCCTGGGACCCATCTCCCATCATAGCTTCTAGTTTCAAGGTTTTTATTTTCTGTTTTAGCCTTGATCCAGCCTCAGGCTTATTCTAGTGCCCTGGCTCTCTCAGCATGTCTGTCTCAACCCTCAGGTAGCTAGATGCTCTTGGTCATTTTCTCTGAACCAGTCTGTAGTGTGCAGGACTGGGAAGGTGACTTCCACACTGTTCCCTAGCTCTGGATGGTCTGCTAGAAGAGCCCTTAGATCTTACGGGGACATAAGTAATTACTGGACATAATTACTTACTAGACATAAGTAATGCCATATGAAAGACATATTTTCTAAGAGGTTTGCCATTTTCCTTTCCATCCTGAGAAGAAGGAGCTCTACACTGGTATTTCCTTCACAAACCTATTTGTTTTCACCACACTACCCTCAACTTAAGATCCCAGGACACTCCTGTCTGAAGGCTTTGTCCTGTTCTTTCTCTCACCTTTTCTTAGTGGAGCAAAACTTGTTCTTGTTCTTGACTGTTGAAAGCTTTCTTTTTGCATATACTTCTTTCTTTCTATACCATGACTTACTATAAAACTTTACGGTCTAAAATCACGCAGGATTGACTCTCGATGTGGAAAGAGAATGTAAAAAACACTTTTTCCTCAGTAGAACTTCGCTTTATCTTACACACACACATACACACACACACACACGCACACGCACACACACACACACACACACACACACTGGGAGGGAGAGGGCGAGAGAAGAGAGAGAGAGACAGAAAGAGATTGAGATCCTATCTGCTTCAAGATCTGGTTTGTTAATTGCTGTATCTGGAACAGAAAACTTCCTGGCTCATAATTGAAGCTAGATATTTGTTGAATGGATGAATGAATGAAGAATATATTTTAAGAGTTAAAAACTTAATATAGACTTACTAGCTTTTCATTTCTGGCATAAGCGTAGTGATGCTTTTCCAGACAATGAATACCTTCAATTGAATAGAGTTAGGTCTTACAAAGAAAAAACAAAGAAGGAAAAACACCTTAACATTTTAAAGAATATTATCTATAATAGACTGAAATATATAAATGGTAATGGAGTATATACAGAGATATTTTTAAATTTCTAGCATCTTCTTCCCTAAGATACCTGTTGGAACCACTGTAGTTAAAGGGATAGTCATAATCCTTGGTACTTTCGTATCACTGTCACTAATCGCTAATGCTTTTTTTGAATTCTTGCTGTATCAGTTTTACTGGAGAGAATAGGAGGCATGTATCACCATATAATGGACATGCATTCTGAGTCAGAGAGACATAGGTTTGAGTCATGGCACAGCCACTAAATTATCTGTGTTCTCTTAAAATACTGTATAAGTGGTGGCTATCTTTATTGGCAGAGTTCCTGTTTCGGGGTCCATATTTCTCTCACAGTTCTCAATTTCCATTATTTTAGTTCTTTCAATAACTACTAACTTCTTTGAAAAACAACATCTTTGGATATTTGCTGTTTTCAGTATGTCTGCAAATTGCAGGTTACCTGTTATATTTGTTATACTGGTGACTCCTCCCTTTGTCGTGAGTATTTCTTTACAAAATAGCTCACGAGGGTTACTGTGCAATCATTTTATAACCACTGCTGTGTGAATCACATTTGATTTGTAGATGGCATGTTCAGAAATCTTCTTTAACCCATTGCATTTTATATAAGTTTATTTATTTATTTATTTTTGGCTGTGTTGGGTTTTCATTGCTGCTTGCAAGCTTTCTCTAGTTGCTGTGAGTGGGGCTACTCTTTATTGCAGTGTGCAGGCTTCTCATTGCAGTGGCTTCTCTTGTTGCGGAGCACGGGCTCTAGGCGCACAGGCTTCAGTAGTTGCGGTGTGTGGGCTCAGTAGTTGTGGCTCGCGGACTCCAGAGCGCAGGCTCAGTAGTTGTGGTGCATGGGCTTAGTTGCTCTGCAGCATGTGGGATCTTCCCGGACCAGGGCTCAAACCCGTGTCCGCTGTATTGGCAGGCGGATGCTTAACCACTGTGCCACCAGGGAAGTCCTGACCCATTGCATTTTAAAATAATGTTTTCTTTTAAAGTTTGCTTTGTGAAATAACTTTTGTCATCTAAGTAGCACTTTTTCTTCAGTCATACTGGTAAATTATGTTTATATGGTTTCAAATGAGAAGCAATCCTTTCATTCCTAGGGCGGCCACCATTAAATAAATGAATTTCTACTAGAGCTCTCTAAGCTTATTCTTTTAATACACTTTGGATTGAGGTGTGGTATTCTAGTAGACTGATTATACAACTTATTTATTTATTTTATAGCTGAATTCAACTTGGATTTGTTTAGCAATTCATAATGTCAGTAAAATTTAACAGTAGTTTTCTTCCTTGTTTATAAAACTTTGAGTGGCCCATAAGGTGTAGCTAAAAGACTGTGGAATGCAAGTGATGCTGAAAACTCTAGCTTATATACAAACCTTGGCCTTTAAATGTTTCTTGGTCTTCTTAGTAGTTGTTATGAGAAGTAACTTTGAATCAGTCAGTCTGACAAATGTTTATTAAACTCTGTGGGGAGATAAAAAATATATAGAACCTTAAAATAATTTAGACTAATTAGAGATAAAATATGCCCATGTGAGATAACTTAAAAATACTTGCTGAGCAATATATTAGGAAGTCAAAACAGTTTTACTGCAGCATTTTATTAAATGTCACTGGTCAAATGATTCCCCCTGTAGCATAAAAGCTTACCTTTGGAAATGGCTTTCATTATGCTAAAAAGATACGCTTAGTCCTATTTCTTCCACTTTTCTAAACGATTTTCACTCTATTAAAACCACCTAATAGTTTGAACATATGATATAGATCAATAATCAGAATGGGGAGGGGGCTATTTCAAATTTCCTGAGTTCACCTCCCGTTTGGAATGAAGTTGGTAAAGGCAGATTTATAAGTCAGGAGAACATCTCAGTGGGAACAGTATATGAAGGCTTGGAGGCAGCATGAATGAACTATATCAAGAAGTTGATAAGTAGCATTGTAGACATGAAATAGTGGGGCAGGATTAGGATGGTGGGAGATACAAACACAGGTAGGTGGAGTGGTTGAGTGTAAGGGTGCTTTTGATCATTTAACCTGAGGTTTCTAGTGGGATATTAAGAACTCTGTCTCAGCTCTTTTTTTGCTAATCATTTTCATGAATGATTTGGATGAAGCTTGGGTACCGAGGCGACAAGCAGGCTATTGGTAGGCCACCCACGCTTTGCTGGACCAGCAAACTGTTAATAAATTCTGAAGAGAATTCTGTCAGTATAGTGAGTAGATATCTAGTGAAACTTCACCTTCCTTTGTTTCTTACAAAAATCAGAATTCTTTTGCCATATTCCCCATGAAAATAAATCAGCAGGAATTAAATAGAGGTGGTCTTTACGTGGAGCATTTGCTTTGCAGTTTACCTCAGTTCCCACCACACTCTGTTTTAAATTCAATCATTTTAGTCATTTACTTTGCCTTTGTGGATCTTGAGTTTTTATACCTTAAATTTCAGGGGTCTTCTCATCCCATTTGTGAAATGTACAAAGCTAGGAAAGATTGTGATTGGGGAACAAAACACCTTGGAGAGCTAAAGAAAAGGACTCAAGAGGGATAGTGGAATAGTTAACATTTTGGGACAAATGCTGTGTTTGGTTTCTTACCTGTCACTTGTTTTTCATGACAGGACCTTGAAGTGAAGAATATTATCACCATTTTATAGTTGTGGAAATTAAGTCTTGATGAGGTTAAGGTGTTGATTAAGGTTATAGAACTAGAAGATGACAGAACTAGGATCATAACCAGATCTGTATTACTCTCAAATCATGCTTTCCCCAAATCACTAGGAATAAGTGTTATAATTGCCCTCTGTTCTAAAGACTCAACAGTATGCTTATAGGATTGGGAAAGTCTTAGTTTGATAACAGCATTTGTGATTAAAGACTAATGGAGTTATAATAAATTAAGCTTAGTGCGTCAACTCATATGGCATATTTCTACCAAAAAAAATCACTGGCTTGATATTGGTCTGCATAGTTTCATGGACTTTATCCCTTAATGAGAGCATGATCATACTGTTTTATGTGTAAACCAGTTGAATAACTGGTCCTCACAGTTACAATGGTAAATGGACAAAGCAGGCTTGTTCAGCAAGGAGTGGTGATGATGGTGGAAATACTCAGGATCGAGGCATATGATAAACTATTAAATAATGGAAATAGGTGTTAGTCAAGATTCTTTTAGTTTCGAATGATTGCGCCCAACCTAAATTGGCTTAAGCAAAATAATGACATATTTAGCTGAAAAGTCCAGGGGTATACTAACTGGCTGTAGAAACTCAAATAATTTCATCAAGCGTGGTTAACAGCAAGAAGCTTGGTGTGGGCAACAGCAAGATGGCCCTGTGTCTTGAGTATAGTGACACAGGAGGAAAGTGGAAAGAGATGAAACTGGAGGGGGGGCAGGCCAGATACATGGAGCCTTGAGGCTTGAATAAGGAGCTCTCTCTCTCTCCCGCTCGCGCTCTCTCTCCCTCTCCCTCTCTCTCTCTCTCTCTCTCTCTCTCTCTCTCTCTCTCTCTCTCTCTCTCTCTCTCTCTCCCCCTCTCCCTCCGTCCCCCTCCCTCCCTCCCTCCCTCCCTCCCTCCCTCCTTCCCTCCTTCCCTCCTTCCCTCCTTCCCTCCCTCCCTGTGTGTGTCTATCTAGAGAGAGAGAAGAATGAATCTCAGTATTGAATGGGATTTTTTAATTTTATTTTCATCACTCACCCAAAGATTACACCCAGGAGAAAACATTCAAAAGACTTTCCATTACTCTTGGAATAAAATCCAAATGCTTTATTTTGGCCCGAGGGATTGTGTCTGTCCTCGGGGGATGAAATCTTTCTCCTCCAGCTTAAGTACAGTCCCTCCTCCTGTCTTGTGGACCCTAATTCCTATGTTGGCTTCAAGAGGATGGTTTATAAGTGTATAAGTGAGCTTCAAATCATTCTCCATAGTAGCTTTCTCCTCTAATCTTATAAATGTGTCTTTTCTGCTAAATGCAAACAAGCAAAACAAAGTCAAACCAAATCAAATGAAATCAACCAGCCAAGCAAATGATGACAACAGGAATAAGAGTAACAATAAATGAATACCCTACTTCGACTCAGACTTTCTCTGAGATTCTAGTAAAGCTTTAGGATCATGGAATATGCAGCTATTTATGCTAGTTTGGGGTTCTTTGCTATGTAATTATTAACCTAGTGATTCAATCCATCTATGAAGAGTAAATATTCTAGAGTAATTGCAATCATAGAAGACCAGTGTCATTGGAGTGGGAAAATTTGTGAAGTTGCTGGGTCATGTGAGAGAGAAAATGATTTGATAGTCAAGTAACTGCATGTTGAAATTCTTTATTTTGGGGAGTGGTATTTAGTGAGTGAAAGGATTAGTGTAGCATATTTAGATAATAGCAGATTAAAGTTTTAAAAATAAATTCATAGGAATGTACAGGAATGGGTGTATCATCAGGCTAGATTGCCCGCATGGAACAAAATACCAAATGATGAAGATTAGAATTGAGACCATGACCTTTCAAAGAGTCTCATACCTTGTCCAGGAAACCATGCATGTTCACAGTTAGGGAAATGGGGACTTTTGTTTAAGTCTTTCCATATGGTTTTGATATTCATGGTTCCTCTTAGGCAGTTGTTGCTTAGCATAGTCTTGATATGATAAGAAATGAGCAAAGGAATTGGTAAAGCAGAGCAAAGAAACTGCTCTTAAGCTCTAGAATTTCCTTTATGCCCTAGATGTCAAAATGTGGTCTGTCTTTTGAAAAGAAGTGTAAATTAACTAGGAAATAACTTCATCTTAAAGACTCCATTAATTTCATCCCAGTATGTTTTCTTGATGTTACCAATGAGTGTAGACAAACAGAAAAACTACATCTTATATTTATTCAGAATAATTTCAAAGTCATTCAAATTCTTTTGTTTTCTCAAATTCAAAAAGGCTTTAGGGCTTCCCTGGTGGCGCAGTGGTTGGGGGTCCGCCTGCCGATGCAGGGGACACGGGTTCGTGCCCCGGTCCGGGAAGATCCCACATGCCACGGAGCGGCTGGGCCCGTGAGCCATGGCCGCTGAGCCTGCGTGTCCGGGGCCTGTGCTCCGCAACGCAAGAGGCCACAACAGTGAGAGGCCCGCGTACCGCAAAAAAAAAAAAAAAAAAAAAAAAAGGCTTTAAAAATGTTCTAATGAGTTTATAAGTTAAATCAGTAAAATGATAGCACTGAAGACTCCCCAAGTTTTTTTTTTCCCTCAGTTTGAAAATCTGCACTGTGTGGGAGGTTTGGCTGATTTTCTAAGTTATCTACTTTATAGGTTAAGTATTGTGTGACATTTATGGTCCTTCCATTTCCACACAGTTTATGACTTTGGATATGTAAGAGTTAGACCTGCTCTGTCAGGTGGGCCTTCTCTCTTCCTCTTCCCTCCTCAACTCCCTCTTCTACTGTCAAACCTCACAAACTTGCTTTCTAGTGAACAGTTTCCTGCATCTCTGGGGGCTGTGCTTTATTCTCCTTTTCTACTCTTGGGTCACAATTAATTTCCTCACTCATTCTTTCTCTTTTTCTTTGCTTTTAGCCACTAGGGGAAAAATTACTACCCTTAAGGGGATCACACTGTTATTAATGAATTGTTTTATAATTAATTACTGCTTTGTCTCTCTGTTTTGAGGGTAAGGCCTGTCTCTTACTCACTTAATAGTTCCTGACATATAATAGGTGCTCAAAGAATTTTGCTGAATTTTGTTGAATATTGATTGTATACATATCATCACTAAATACAGAAGGAGTGGGGAAGGTATCTATCTTTCTCAATTTGGAGCACTATAAAAGAACAATGCCTCCTTAACTCCCTGACATATACTGTATTCCATTTAAAAGACTAAAATAAAGTATATAAAAGAAAATGTATGAATAAGTTATTCCAAAAATTGGACTGCAAATGACCAATAAGAAGATAATCTGTTTTACTCATCGTCAGAGATGTGCAAATTAAATAAATGTTTCTGGTCAATTAAATTTGCAGAAATTAAGAAAATTAATATCCAGACAGGTGGTGAAAGTTTGCACACTTGCTGTGACTCCAGATAATAATGATTTATTAATTATCATTAAAATAAAAATTTTATAAAACCATTTGACTCAGTCACACTATTGGGAATTTAACCTGCAGAAATAAAAGTATTGTTATGGAAAGATATTTGAGTAAGAATGATTACTGTATCACTGATAGTAATATGAAAAAAAAGAGTAACAGCCTAAATGTTAATTTATAGAGGGAAGGCTGAAGAAATATGCTATATACAAATTAGGCAACTAAAAAGAAAATAATGGTATAGATTATTGTTATTAACATGAGAAAAATCAAGATATAGAACATATACTTTTATAAATGGAAATAAAACGCTGTAGTGGAACACATCATAATCCTATTATAATATTTTTAAATTAATAAGAACAAAACAGACATTTTAAAACTAAACCAGCTAAAACCAGGAGTAACAACTGATTCCAGCAGTGTCAAAGCTGGGTTTCTTATGCATGGGAGAAACTGTAGGATTGCCCATGAGATGGCTCTTCAGAGAGCAGAGAGCTCAGGCCTCAGCCCAGAGGTTTCTGTGTGTTTCTGCCAATCTGGCAGCAGTATAAGAGCAAGGAGGGTGGAGTCGGATCCTTGGGAACAGCATCACTTCTCTTTCCTTTTCCTACTTCTGGGTTCTCAGTTTTATGGCAGACCATCTCTTATGTACCCAAGATACATTCTGAACTTGTACCAGAAGTTGAAGCTTCAATTGAAGATTATCTGTGCTCAGATATTTTTCTACCATAGTTATTAAAATATCAGTCACAACTCTAAACTACAAACGCCAAACAGACAAGACATATCAGTATTTGAAAAATTTTTGTTAGCACTGTTTTGTCCCTGGAGATAAACTGGAGTAGATGTGGAAACTATACCTATGTATGCTGAGGTGGACTATTGAATTTGTTATTCAGATAATTTATAAAGACTATCTTCTTTTTACTGAAATATCCAGATATTTAAGACAAAATTTATGTTTGACCTGCATTTTCCAGGTAATTGCCTTGATTCTGTGTTACTTATGGAACATAATTGGGGTTTTTCTTATTGTAGGCAGATCCTTATCTGCACTATTTTGCTGTGAAGATCAGGGTAAGAAAGTAGTCATACAAGGCAGCAGATATTATTAAAAATATACTTGAAAAGAAAGTTTTGAAACAGATATAATGCAATTAGGTTGCTTTAGCTAATTTCATAGCTTTAGAGATCTGAATTGGACTAGCTATACTGTAGTGTTCTAATGACCTGTGACCCATGACAGGAGTATGCAGTTGGGTAAAGTTTCTATGACAAGGCATCTTTCTCAGACTAATAGCCTAATAGCCACAGCATTAAGAGTTTTAAAAGGTTCTCTCCTATAGTCTCAGCGAAGTCAAAGAGAGAACTCAGCTCTCCCTATGGCTTCTGAAAAAGGATGTCTGATGAAACTCTTTCAAATTACTGAACAGCCTGGCTAATCCTGCCTGTCTCTAATCTCATACTCTGAATCCATATTTCTCACCATGGTAAGCTTTCCAGCTATTTTTCAGATAACCATACTTATATTTGGAGTGAATTGATGCTTTTGTAATGGTAAAACCATGGCTGAAATGCATCTCTCTGTGGATATCCTTAATTCACTTAAAATCTGTTATTCCCCTTAATGATTCAAGGATTCAAATATTTCAGTGGTAAAGAAAGTGCATTTTATGTTCAGAGGGAATATCCATTTACCTCTCGGATGCCTTGTGCTTCGAAAGAAGAAAAAACTGAGATTACATGAGATTTGTATCTTTTCTGTGATATTACTCATATTTTCTTATCTAAATTCTTTAATAATTAATTTTTTTACATCTTTATTGGAGTATAATTGCTTTACAATGGTGTGTTAGTTTCTGCTTTATAACAAAGTGAATCAGTTATACATATACATATGTTCCCATATCTCTTCCCTCTTGAGTCTCCCTCCCTCTCACCCTCCCTATCCCACCCCTCCAGGCGGTCACAAAGCACCGAGCTGATCTCCCTGTGCTGTGCAGCTGCTTCCCACTAGCTATCTACCTTACGTTTGGTAGTGTATATATGTCCATGCCTCTCTCTCGCTTCATTGCTCTTAAAAATCAAAATTTCTTTTTAAAATGCATAGTTTTCAGTACCATTATATACATATTCATTCTTTAAATTCTAATCTATACCCAATTCTATGGAAACTGAATTAACATGACTGAAATTAATTGTAGTGCTGTATTACTTAGCAACAGTATGCTCTTTAGACATTTCCCCCCTCTCCTGGCATTTTGGTACTTACTTGGAGAGTTTAAGTCAATATTTACTTTCTTTTCTGAAGTGATATTTCAGATACATTTAAGATCTTAATTGAGTGAGAGATGTGAGCTCTACTTTTTCCTTTCCTGTTATGTTATACATATATTATTTTAAATCTTGTTTCTAATTACATAAATAAAGGATAACCCATACTCGTTATTTTAGATATTACTATTCAGGTATTTATCATTTGAAATTGATTTGAATTGGTCTGAAGTAAATGTTACTTTTGTACAATATATGTAAAATGTGTTTGATAAATATATGGTATAAATTAGATTTTGCCAACACTTCAGTAGAACACATATTTGAACAACTAAAACATTCGTATGAAAAAGAATGCTGTAATTACTTTGAACACACAGAATTCCTAGAGAGCCATTAAAATCAGTCCAAGCAAACTCTTAATATGAACATCCTATTAACACTTGATTGAATTACTGGATATACTTGAAAACAAAAGAATTTACTCACTGAATTATTCTGAAATTCGTCCTTTTCAGCATTTCTGGAAAAGTAGCATCTTTATCCCATTAATCCGGATTAATATCTGTGCATAAATGTTGCTTATTTTTAATGTCCTTGTACTCAAAATGTATCTGTAACGTTTAATTTAAAGGTCAGTTGTGCAGATAATCCTTTATTTTCCTCTTAGGGACAAATCATCATTAAAGAACATTAATGTAACTGAAACATCATTAGAGTTTTCAGATTTGGACTATAATGTTGAATATAGTGCTTATGTAACAGCTAGCACCCGATTTGGTGAAGGGAAAACGAGAAGCAATATCATTAACTTTCGAACACCCGAAGGAGGTGAGTTCTTACGGATGTAGGCCAAGTAAAAGAATATCATACTCAGAAAAAAAACGTGTTAAATATAAATATGTCTCATTAAACCTAATATCTGTTACGGTTACATGCAAAATTGCTTTTTGCTCACTCTCTACCTATGTGATGTTAATCTCTCTGTGCCTCAATTTCCCATCTGTATTATGGAAACGATATGTTACCTACCTCACAGGGTCCTTATGAGGATTAAATGAATTTATATTTGTAAATGCACTCAGCACAGAACTCAACATTTAGTAAGCATTTAGTGTTTTTAAATGAAACAAAGTAAAACGCATGAAGTCGGCTCTCTGCCTTTGTCCTCTATTATTCAATTTCAAAATTGCAAGTTAAATTAGAATTTCATATTATGCATTCTATATCGGAAACTTGTCATAATGTTGTTTTCAAATCTAGGGCAGTAGGCATGTTTTAGAACTGGGATAGTGTTTTATGAGTAAGAAATCCATCTGTCTCTGGTTAGATATTGTTATGGTAGAGTCCATCGGGGTATGGTAGAGGGCCATCGGGGTATGGTAGAGGGCCATCGGGGTATGGTAGAGGGCCATCGGGGTATGGTAGAGGGCCATCGGGGATGGCCCAATGAGCCTTGTGGATTTCATTTCTGATTTCTAATTAGATATTATTCTTAGTTTTTAAACAATTATCATAACTAATCAAAGGCAGGTAACATTTAGAACATTTCACACATTTTTTAGAGACACAAGTACAGTTTTTTGTTCGATCATTTGTTTTCTAGCACCAAGTGATCCTCCCAAAGATGTTCATTATGCAAACCTCAGTTCTTCATCAGTACTTCTTTTTTGGACGCCTCCTTCAAAACCTAATGGGATTATACAATATTATTCTGTTTATTACAGGAATACTTCAGGTACTTTTGTGCAGGTAAGACCTGAGTTTTCTCCTGCTTCTTTACTTACATCCTTCAGCTCTGTTGATAAAGACTTGGCATGGTAGAAAAAGTTGCCTATTAGAATTTTGTGTAGACATTTTGTAGAACTGCCATTGACATAGAAAAATGTGGTGGAGAAATAAACACATTTTAAACTGTCTAAGCATGCACACATGTACTCAAACACACACGTTTCTCTATCAGCTTCAAATGTGTTACCAACAATGAAGCTGCCACCTTTTAAAAATTCTGTATATAAATATGGCCCTGAGGGCCTCTTCTCCAAGAAGTGTTCACTAGAGAGTTAATGGTTTCATTTACCCTCAATTATTTCTCAGCTAAAAAAAAATTTCTTTTTGTTTGTATATAATATAGTTTTCATGTTTGGATGTGTTTGTGTGTTTTTCTTCAATTCTAAAAATATTTTCAGTTGTTAGCAGGAGGGCTTATCATCATCATCATCATCATTGCTTCGTATCAGATGTAATGAAACTATTAAAATGTGCTTATTTAACTTGAGGTATGCAAGGTTATAGGGTTGCACACTTTGCAGATGGACACTTTCTGAGATATGAACAATAACAGTTATAAAAATAGCTAAAGTGCATTTTGTTTAAAGAAATAGTTTTAATTTTTCAGCCAGATTCTTTTATTTCTCCAAACTGTTTCACAGAACTCTGGTAGATGAAAAGATTAAAACTGGACTGGTTGTGATTGAATCAGGAATGGGGAGAGTTGGAATATAACTTGGAAAACACTAATTTAGAAGAAATACTGCAATTTACAGAATATGTACCTTACTGATAGGGACTGTTGACTGCATGTTGATTATGACTCTGACCATTATTAAGTGTTTGCATCCTTTTAAGCAGAAGGAGGATAGAGATGAGTCTTATTAATTCTAAGTTGCCTAATTCCATTTGTGATTAACAACCCATGTGTAGCCGCTAGAGTTCTTGTGAGCAGAAATCTCTGGGACTAAAGTATGACTTGATTTAGTACAGTTTAGGCTAATGAATAAGGTCAGAGCAGAACTTTGCAAGCTATCTTAGGCCTTACTCAGCAGTGAGTAAAAGACAGTCCAGAGCTTGGTTCTATTTTTATATTCTGCTCAAGGCCCTCTCAGAGTGGGACTGCATAAGAAAAGAGGATCTGTTTGTTTGTTTAACTCTGTACATCAAACAATTTTTGCTCTTCCTTTTTGTTCTGTATTTGGGGAAGAATGGGGATCAGTGTGCAATTTATTATTTTTTTTTACCACAATGTGTTCACAAATTTAATAATGTGTCATTATGTCATAGAGGCCATTCAAATTGCAGATTTTTTTCATGCATTTAACCAATATTCAGTATTCAAAATTCAGTAGTTCTGAATCTTAGCAAAGGTTTTGCCTCTGTACAGTTTACTTTATGGCTTGTCTCTGATTCAATTTTGGTTCTCTTTGTCCACATCTAGGTAATCGAGTGTAAATGTTTAACTATGATTTCAACATGATTTTATGAACCTTCTTATTCAAACCTGAGTATATAATATGATACCATTTGCAATTCATCTATCTTAGAAAATGTAATCTTTTATTAAATTGTCTTAAGAGTGCTTTTAGGTGTGACAGCTGCAAGAGGGCACACAGGCTAATGATGTTAAAACATTTCTTATATTTCTTGAAGTTCATCCGTGCTTTAATTTCTGAAGTTAACGTTAAATATAGCATAAAAATCTTCACTACCTAATTTTCTATTTTGGATTGGTAGAATAGAAGAAATCCTCAAAGTGAAAATTATATAGCAGAATAGATGTAGAGCTGTTTTCTTCCTTCTCTTTCTTCTTCCCATAGAACTTTGTGGCATATCTCATGCATGGCACATCATATTCTGCTTTCTATTCCTGGTATCTGCTACTTATCTTAGCTCCCTCATCCCATAGCAAATAACATGAAGAAAAGAGTTGTGTGTGACGCTTGTCTTTCCATCCCCTGAAGTCCTCTGGTACAGTATGATAATGCTCAATAAATGTTTTAATCATAGAACATAAAATTCTTATTACAGATCAACATTATTTTCAGTACTTAGTTATAATTTTGGAGCACTTGAGTTTGTTGTGAAGTGATCTTTCCTTCTTCTGACTTTGTGGAATTTAATCTCTTTGCTACTACTTGGCAATACATCTTGTCCCTCCTCCAATTGTGGTATATTGTGTTTTGTATAGTATATTAACTCTTCTACATTTTAACGTTTACTCACTTATGTCTCCTCAGTTTGCCTGACATAGTGTCTTTTATTAAAAAGTGTTAAATGAGTACTGGCTGATTAATCAAATTTGAGAAGTTTTTACTAAATACCTTCTGACTGCATTCATATACACAAAGAATAAACCTTAATTAGATAGTTTGAGCCACAAGACATTTTTTCCAAAAATAAATAGATGAATGGAATAATCATCTGGATAATTGGTATAATTCTAAATTTGTTACATGTCTGTGCATGTTTACTCACACTCAGCATGAATAACTTCTGGGTGATTAAAAATAATTTGTTACTTAATATTGTCATCAAGGTAGGTCATAGGTAGTTGGAATAAATTTTATAGCAAAGAAAAGTCAAAAAGCTCTATTAATATTTTAAGAGAGAATTTATGTAAGCCAGTTATGCCATGTGTAAAGTAGATGTGTTGGAAGATATTAAGTTCACAGATCATATTTTGTGTGAGATTAAATATGTTTTAACTTGTCTGTTCCTAAATAAGTCACCACAAAAGTAAAATATATCTTTTCTGACACTTACTCTCCCCCACTCCCTATACTGGGAAAGAACCACAAAAATTTGCTGAATTTAGTTTGTTGATACATTGCAGAACCACGATAACTATAAATTTTAGTCAAATTGATTATCCTGTGTTACTAATTTTAATGAACTTTTTACTAATTATCAGTTTTTTATCGTGTGCCAGAGATGGTATTGTTTTATATGCTTTATATTATCTAATCCTCAAAAGCCCTCTGTGAAGTGGAAATGATTATTCCCATTTTACAGTTGGAGACGCTTTGTGATCCGATGATTTATCCAGAGCTGTTGCCAGAATTGAATGCAGGTCTTTGGACTCTAAGGGCTTTGTGCAGATTGGAATGATTCAGATTTCTCAGTATAAGTAGACATTATTATAAAATTATTCATACTTAATTACCTACGTGACTTTTTAAAGAGTCTGTTTTCCTTTATTTTAGAATTGATTTTGACTGTGTGTTTTGTGTTTAAAATTTGGTCAAGGAAGGGATGATTGTAATTCCTTAATTATCAAAAAATGCCTTGGGACAAATATAACTAGGGTCATGCAAGAGAATTTTAAAATTTCTCTTACTCAGCACATATGAGAGTGTATCCAACTGCCTTCCCATTTCTCTACATGATTGTAGAAAAAAAGAGGGTCTATGAAAGATAATAACCATTTGAGTTCATAGAAAGGTGAACACTTTCATAATTCCTACACTGTTAACAGGAAGAAAACACTTAAAATTTTTATAATACTCCCAAACTTGTTTAAAAATATATAGTCAATGTTTTGAAAAATACTTGAATGTTTCATAAGGGAAACTGACACTGGTCAGCACATTGTAGCATTTCCAGTTCACCACTAGACCTTCCTCACTGCAGCTAAGCTTGGAGTTTCTGCTACTCTGTATGTTGATTTAATAAAACTGCTACCATCTATTCCTCTTTTAGTACAAACATATTTCCAGTTTAATTATTGCAATAAAAAAGTTCTTTGTTTATTTTCCTCAAAAATTAACATATTAAAATACTGAGGCAACCAATCCATGAATAATAATTACTTTGAAATGCTCATGTATACTAAAAATATACTCTGAACAATTAAAACAATATGTTTATTTTTCAGAATTTTACACTCCATGAAGTAACCAATGACTTTGACAATATGACCGTATCTGCAATAATAGATAAACTGGCAATATTCAGCTACTATACATTTTGGGTAACAGCAAGTACTTCAGTTGGAAATGGGAATAAAAGCAGTGACATAGTTCAAGTATACACAGATCAAGACAGTATGTAAATGAAAAGCATTCATTAATGTTTAATAGGATTAATTTAAAACTTTATAATTATTTCAGAATCTTTTTCTATTTGTATGTATTGGTAATAAAATATGTGTTTTATTTAGGCACATTTAACCAGTCATAGAAGTTTGAAAATGCATTTAATATAGCTATAAACCTATTACAATAGTAACAGCCTTTTCTATTCCTGAAAACTGCTACCATCCATTTATAAAAATTCTGTCACTTTCATTGCTTCGAAAGATGTCACAGCCATCGGTTATGGGCATGGAAAAAACCGTTGCGTATGTGGATGGATTTTCCAATACTTAATATCCATTTGCTCTAGAAATGACATTTTTTTCTCTCTAGCAACTTGTTTCCTTTTCAGTCTTTGAACCCACAAAGGATTTTATGCAGCATCTTTGTTCTTATTGTGTTTGTGACTAATATGTCCAAAATATCTTCTTTTTTAACTCTGGAAGTTTCTCATTTGTGGCTTCTGCAGAATCCTGTTTGTGTTGAGTATTCAGAAAACTATAATGACTGAAGCTCTTGCTGTTTTTAGGTTTCAGTTTCAAGAATAGGATGATACATGGATCATTGTCTGTTTCTTCTTGTGGTTGTTTCTATGGTCCATTTATTTTTTAAAGATTAGTCCTCTTACTGAGAAATGATACTGACCTAAATTTCTGCTGAGAGTAGAATTCTATGTTTATTATTTGAAGATTATAAATTTGACAGATACTTTAAGTAGGAAGAATGAATGTTCTCCCTGTTGTTGGAACAGTCTTTTAAATTGTTTACTCATTGATCAGCAGAGTAGATATGATATGTGGAAATACAAGTTTGGGGAGTCTTTAGCAAAAATGTTAAGTGCAATTTGTGGTCAATATCATTTCAGGAATTCTTTAAATGCAGATCTCTCCCAAGATTTTCACCAACCTATAACGTTTTATCAATTATTATTATAGCACCATGAATAATAAACACTTGCTGTGCACTGTTCCCAGTGAGAGGCCCTGGATGACTTCATATGTACAATAAGGATAATCTTTCGAAGAAAGAAACTAAAAATATTGTTTAGATAATATACATTATCAAAATATTTAAATATCTGAGTATACATGCACACATACATGTGTGCATACTCCTAATCTCATACACATAATTTCCATCACATACTCATAATCTCATATACAGACTCATAATCACCATCTTGTAGGAAGGAAAAGCCAAGAAAATATTGCATACAACAGTTCTCACACGTATTAAAGATGACAGGGTTTATTTTGAATGCTTTTAATATAATTATTTAGAAGATATTTTGTAGTAGATGATGTTACCACATGTGGATTTAAATAATGTAAGAGCAGGTGATGTAGTAGTTGCCATTTCAACAGTTATCCTCCGGTTTGTGAATTTACTTATATTTTATTTAGGGTGACTGATGATTTTTATATTTTGCACATTACCTGTCATAGTACCTGAAGGAGTTGTTGGAAACCTGACTTACAAGTCCATTTCGTCAACTGCAATAAATGTAAGCTGGGGCCCTCCGTCTCAACCAAACGGTCTAGTCTTCTACTATGTTTCTCTGAGCTCACAGCAAACTCCTCGCCACGTGAGACCACCTCTAGTTACATATGAGAGAAGCATGTATTTTGATAATCTGGAAAAATATACTGATTATATATTAAAAATCACTCCATCAACAGAAAAGGGATTCTCTGATACCTATACTGCCCAACTACACATCAAAACTGAAGAAGATGGTAGGCTGGACCCTTTTATTGCCTATTAAGCAGATTGTTGATGTTTTCTTATTTATATTGCTTTCTGATAGAAAACATTCTTATCACTACATAGATTCTGTTTGTTCTTAAGTAATTAGCCTTTCAATAAACACAGTAAGCTCTAAGTTTCTTAAAATTAAAATAATTACCTGTTGATAAAAATTAAGTCCCATTATTATTAAAGCCTCTTCTTCTTGATGCTAACTCACTTTTGTTTCACTTAATATTCTTTTTTTCTTTTATAGTCCCAGAAACTTCACCAATAATCAACACTTTTAAAAACCTTTCCTCTACCTCAGTTCTCTTATCATGGGATCCCCCAGTAAAACCAAATGGTGCAATAATAAGTTATGATTTAATTTTACAAGGACCAAGTGAGAATTATTCTTTTGTTACTTCTGATAACTATGTAATACTGGACGAGCTTTCACCATTTACATTATATAGTTTTTTTGCTGCTGCAAGAACTATAAAAGGACTGGGTCCTTCCAGTGTTCTTTTCTTTTACACAGATGAGTCAGGTAAGCCAGAATCCATATTTCTTCCAATGATTTCACTGTTGCAGCACTTGCTCTCTCTTTTTAAGGAACAGCATGGAAAATGAAAGGATATTTGATTGTCTATTTGTAACAGCCTGACAACTATTCATCTGCTTTGCTGAACATTTTTTTTTTAATTTGATCTTCAGAACAGGGTGTTCTGTTTAAAGCTACTTTGGAACTACTGAGTTCCAAGTACAAAAGCATGATTACTTATGCTCTTTATTTCTGAAATTAAAATGATCAGTTTATAAATCTTTCTTAACTAGTGTCTTCAAGAAGCTAGAGTCACGATGATATTTTTCTGCTAAAAAATGTTATGAATATAAGTTTTATAATGTCTTTTCCTGCAGTGCCTTTAGCACCTCCTCAAAATTTGACTTTAGTCAACTACACTTCAGACCTTGTATGGCTGAAATGGAGCCCGAGTCCTGTTCCAGGCGGTATTGTTAAAGTATATAGTTTAAAAATTCATGAGCATGAAACTGATACTATATTTTATAAGGTAGGTTGATGATAACACTATATATTTATTTCAAAAATTTAGAAAGTCAATTAAAGTATTGACATGCAGGGGGAAAATAGACTGCTTTAATTAACACAAGGACCATCTTTTTAAAAAATCTTTTTGGTTTCCTACAACTTAAGGATGCTTGCAGAAAACACAGCAAACGTTTGTCAAATATGGAAGTGGAGTACTTCATATAGCGTTTTATTTAGAATTTATAACTTCTAGATAGCTATAGGTTAGGAAGTAATTGCACCATTTTGTTAATGCTGGAAAGTATACAGTAAAGTTTTTCAGACTATTTAAAACCTGTTATTGTCTTAAGGGTAATATATTTCTACATTCATCCCCCTTACCCACAGGGGATACATTCCAAGACCCCCAGTGGATGCCTGAAACCGTGAATAGTACTGAACCGATACGTACTGTGTTTTTTCTTATACATCAAGTTTAATTTCTAAAGTTTAATTTATAAATAATGCACAGTAAGAGATTAACAACCATAACTAATAACAAAATAGAAAAATTATAACAAACCGTAATAAGAGTTACATGAATGTGGTCCCTCTCTCTCTCTCTCAAAACATCTTCTTGTACAAATTTAATGCCCTTTCTATCTTAACTAAGCACTTATCACATACTATGGCAATAACTTTTACAGTTTGAGGTACAACAGCCAAACTTGTACATTTTTTCCCCTTCTTCCCAATTTCATAGAATGTCACAGAAGCTTCATTTTCACCGAAGATCTTAGCAGCCTCAGCATATGATTACTTTTTCTTTCCTTATTGAGAACATTTTTCATCTTTTCACTTAAAAGAAACACTTTATGGCTTCTCTTTGGCATCTCTGAATTGCCAGCATCACTACTCTTGTACTTTGGGGCCATTACTAAGTAAAATAAGGGTGACTTGAACAAAAGCACTGCGCTATCTGACAGTCGATCTGATAACCAAAAAGGCTACTGACTAATGGGTGGGAAATGCTGGACAAAGGGTTGATTGATACCCTGGGCAAGATGGAGCAGGACAACTCGAGATTTCATCATGCAGCTCAGACCAGCTCACAATTTAAAACTTATGAATTGTTTATTTCTGGAATTTTCCATCTAATATCTTGGGACCATGGTTGACTGTGGGTAACTGAAACCGTGGAAAATGAATCTGTGAATAAGGGGGGACTATTTGTTGTTAAAAGAAGTACCAAATGAATGTTTTTAACCTGTTCAGAAAAGTGTTTATACTGGACTTCCGTTAACCTTTCCAGATAGCATGTAATCCCACACTAATTGGTCTTTTAAAATATATCATTATTCTTTTTCTTTCAATGCTAATTAGTTTCAATGCTAAATGCCCTTTCACTCCTCCATTTTTAAGTTTCAGAATCAATGAAAAATACCCAAAGAACTGATGTAACAAAGGGTCTCAAATATACCTATATGATTTCTAGCATTTAATTGCCAAAATATGTTGTAATTAACTAGCATTTATTTGAGAAAGTGTTCTTATTTTTTTTCCAAAGGCAAATGAATTACTGGAATGCTCTTTAGTTGCAGCAAGGAGAGTGCAAAAACTTTGCATAAACATTGTCCCCAATATTATATGCATTATAATTTATTACTGATGGTAAATCATTTTTATAGCATGTGTAGCTTAAAAAGTGAATAGTAAAAATCAGAAGCAGTGTGTAAGTTTATGTCATAAGGAATAATGCTTTTCTTTTTGGAGGTCAAGATATTACTCTAAAATCTGATAGGCTGAGTAGAATTCAAATTGTATTTCTTCATAAATGTGGAATCTGTTTCCCAGCAGTGTGAAATTTCATTAATGGTGCTGAGTCTCTAGCCCTCTAGTATCTATTTCTAGTCTAATCTTAACATTTTCCATTTTTTTTAACGTGCTTTGTCTGTATGGATCACTGGTAAATAGGTATCAAATGGGGAGAAAGGAGTCATTTTCTATATTTCTATATTTTAAAGATAATAATCTTTATTATCCTAGGAATGTGATCATTCCTAGGATAAACATGTATGTATATTGAAGTGTGGATGTGTATGTGTGCTCTTTTCCTCAGAACAGAGATCTCTACCATCAACACAGTTAGCACAGTCATGAATTAAGGACTCTGGCATCAAATTTTCTGGTTAGAAGCCTGACTTTGAGACTTATTGTTCTGCTTTAGGGCAGTTGCTTAAATTCTTATGACTCAGTTTCCTCAAGTGCAAAATGGGAGCTGTAAAGATACATCCACTAAAAAGTGAAGATTGTAAGGGAAAATCTATATAAAGCATTTAGAACAATCCCTAGCATATGATAAACGTGGTAGCTATTGTTTTTGTATATGGTTTAAAAAAAAAGAACAAATTCCATTCAGCATTGTAATAGCACAAAGCCTGAAATGACAGTACTCCTCTACCTGAATATGAGGGTAGGTTATATTCTAAGAGTTTTAGACATCTGTTTTCTCAATAGAAATGCTACCATTGAAATTTCACTAGTAGCAAAGATATAATCTTTATACCATAAAGTATTAAATATATCCTTTTTGGGGTGGAAGGAGTAGTTTTCTTTTAAAATCTACTACTTTTAGTTATTCCTTTTTACATCTATTGTGTCTTCCATGAATTTTCATAGCCTTATTTTCTTTCAAATTCCTTTAAATGTATCCTCATGCCATCTTTTTTCCTTTCTCAACATCTAGTTTTCTTTATCTGCTTTCCTCCCTCTGTGTGGCTTTCTCTTTGAGTGTGTTGTCCTGTTTTCCTTTCTATGTTTTCAGCTACCTCTATGTCCCAACTATTAGTTTCTTTTCTTTTCTTTTCTTTTCTTTCAGATTGTATGTGAGTTCCTGGAGGCACAATAATTCCAGAACCACTTCAAATGTTCCTGCCATCTCAGTCAATCCAGTTTAATCCATTTGGAGATAAATAAGACCCAGGTCTGCTGGTAACTCAGGTCACTCACACATACCGAAAAAAATTTTTTATTCAGTAAAAAAGTTCTGTTATGTTTGGAAGTATTCCTTACTCATGTCTCCATCTTGCAACTTACTTTGTCAGTCTGTCCACTATCCAATAAGCTACTCACACTTTTTATTATAATCTCCTGAGTTCAGTCATTTCTCTGGGTACTTACTCACCCTTCCTAACCCAAGTCAAAATTTACCTGCTTGTGTTTAATTTCTTCTTAGAATGCAGTTGTTGGTAGATTTCTCTAATTAATATAACAATTCCTTGATGACAGGGACCATGTCCTATATATCTTTATAATCTCCTGGTTATCTAACAGTGTGCTTGGTAAATAGTAATTGTGGAAGAATGAAAGCGTAATACAGTGAGTTCATAAAGTATGTCAGTGACTTGCAAGAGATTAATTTAAAATATGATTCTAACTGTGAGTGCCCTGAGCATTAGTAGTCTTGCTAAATTTCTGCCACTGAAATGTTTAATATATAAGTGAAAGTAGTTTATATTTCGGATTAGATATAATGCAGTATTCTTAAAATTATACCACATAGGAGATTGTCTTCTTTTTCCATAGGGTAACTATCAATCTTAAGTGCTCTTTCTATTAGGACAATTCTCTTTGAATGAAGGCTTTATATTTGATGGTAAAATTTTCTATGAGAAATAATATCCTCTTTTGAACAACTGTGATAACTGTTCTTTTTTTTCATTTTCCTAAGAGATTGCATAAAATTAGAAATTTAGGAGTTGTCTGGGAAAACTCATAGTTTAAGCTTCATAGGAGCAGAGGTTCTGTTTCATTCACTGCTGTATTCCCAGTGCCTACCATACAATAGCTGATGAATAAATTAATTTACACAAAATGCTACTGAGAATTAAAAAATGAATTTAGATGAATTCAAGAAAAATCAAGTACCACTGACTGCTCTTAAGTTGTATTTCAGTTGAGAACTTCAATTTTAGCCAATTTTAAGGAAGTAATCAGTATGTAATTCCAAGTAAAAATCAGGGAGACAAAATGAAAACAAAACACTTCAGCTTTAAAAACAAATGGCAGTTATGAGATTCTTCAGTGCTGAGAGGGTATCCAGTTCATCCTTGCTTTATCAGCTGAGCACACCCTGGGGCACACAAAAAAAATGTTTAATTTTTAATAAAAAATACCTGTGCTTACTAAATCATAGGTTAAACACAGAAGACATAATTTTGATGTATTAAATATTTCTTCCAGTTATAAATAAGTTTTTTGATGATGCATTGTGACAAAGAATTTTATTTCTGCTTTTCAGAATATTTCAGGTTTGCAAACTGAAGCCAAACTTGTTGGACTGGAACCCATCAGCACCTATTCTATCAGCATATCTGCCTTTACTAAAGTTGGAAATGGCAATCAATTTAGTAACGTAGTAAAATTCACAACCCAAGAATCAGGTTAGATATGGATTTTGGATCCTAAAATGTTTGATTTTGTATTTTAACACTTTTCCCTTTCCTTTCTCAGTTTATTTGACTATCAATATTTAATTGTTCATTCAAAGGGAAGTTGAATTTCAGTGCTTTAAGGATAGGCTGGGTTGTCTTGTTTGCAATCAAATAGATACATATTTACACATGGTTTTTCACTTTGAACTGAGGAAGCTGAAATAAAAGACTACTTTAGGAACAAAGTAGGCTTCTAGATATATGTAAAAATTACCTACTTCTTAGTACTATCTGAGACAGCTGGGAAAAAAAGGAGAAATGAACCATTAATCACTTTTAACAGGTTGATTTATATTTTCATGAAAAAAAATCTGTAATTTTTTAAAGAAGATGTGTTGTGACATTTGAAGAGCACTAGTCAGTATGTAAGCTTTTACTTTCCCGTAGTCCATTTGTGACATGTGGAGGGGACCGTGAAGACTGAAATACCATCGCTCTAATTAAACAACTTACCTGTGCATCACCTACATGTCATAACTCAACTGTGTACTGAATAGTTTTAATTTATAACTGATTTAATGATTTAATACTTTTCCTTCTCTCAACTGGACCGTATTTTTTTTTTTTTTTGCGGTACGCGGACCTCTCACTGCTGTGGCTTCTCCCGTTGCGGAGCACAGGCTCCGAACGCGCAGGCTCAGTGGCCATGGCTCACGGGCCCAGTCGCTCTGCGGCATTGTGGGATCTTCCCGGACCGGGGCACGAACCCTTGTCCCCTGCATCGGCAGGCGGACTCTCAACCACTGCGCCACCAGGGAAGCCCTGGACCATATTTTTAAAGGCAACTCTTCCTCGCTCTTTTTTTTTTTGGTCAATGATTATTGAATAAGCGCAAGATCCTGCTCTAGTCATTTCTTCCCTATACCTCTGGGTGCATTTCTTTTTGTTTTAGTGAATCTCTAAATTGAAATTGGAGACCACTCACTGATAAATTAACCATTTTACATTAATTTATGAATACCTGATACTATTTTCATGGCATGCCTATAAGACAGGCTAAGTAAGTAGTATTTATAGTGGATAAGAGTTCATGCTCTGCAGTCAGTGCCTGGATTGGAATCCAAGCTCTGTGACTTGCTAGTTGTATAACCCTGGCAAAGGCACGTGCCTCCTCTGAGCCTCTGTATCTTTAACTGAAAAGAAACACACATTAGCAGTAGCCACCCAGAAGGTTGTTGGGAAAAATATTTGAAAAGACCCATATGAAGCACTTATTAGAGTGTTGGACACACAGATACTAAAAAAAACATTACGGTTGTCCCTGTGCCCATACTTCAGATGAAGAAGCCATGATTCAGGCAGATTAGATGAAAAGGGCTGAGAAAATTAGTGAAGAAACTGAACTAGAACATCAGTGTCTGACCTCTAGTGCAAACTGGACGTGACTGTAGGAAATGCATATCATAACTGAATGATACTATAGAAAAAGGCTAAACCCGTAAAGAAAAAAACATTTTAACTGTTTACACACAGATAGATAAAAATCAAGGCTAATCTTGTAGACAGTATTATGTAAACCAATAAAAAATTTTTTTACCAGCAAAATAAAATAATTCCACAAAGTCCTATGCCCTGATTGGTTAAATAAAATTCTCAACTTCAAGTGTTATCAGCTGGCTAATTAATTGTTTTTAAGTTTGGAGAGTCAGTGAAATAGTTGTTCACAAAATCCAGGTTTATAATCTAAACTTAAGTAAATTAGCAACTGTCTCTTTTTCATTTATTGGTATTAGTATATGTTTTTGAAAATAAGAAAGCAAATAATTAACCATATTTAACTGCCAGAGCCCTGGATCAGCCTAGGAATTGGCTTTTCTTTCATTTTAAATGCCACACACACACACCCCCAAGTTATTCTCCTTTAGTTTTGATGCCTTTATCTTACAGAGGAAGAAGCGTTTGTAAAGATAGAAATTTACACCACAGGAGAGAACTGTAGGCAAGTCAAAGATTACTTGAATATTCTTTAAATAACTATGTTTTGCACAATGACAAGTTGTTTCTTTTCACTGCTTGCTGTTTGTAATCCACAAATTGACTCTATGCAAATTTTCTTTATAGCTTCCTCTTTTTAGTGTGACAAAAAGAGCTATGCTTACATTAGGGGACATTATATAATCAGACATTTCCCTGAGAAGTACCCATTTCAGTGAGGCACCTACATCTACGTTTTGCATTAAAAAGTTCCATCATAAAGTATGGCTAAGACTGCTCCTTCCCATTAAGAGGTAAAGAGGGCAGGCTTCAACCACTGCCTGAGCTTGAGGCTGGCTACATAGTTGCTACTGAGGATTTGAGGATGTGGTTGCTGCTTGGGCCTAGGAGAATATTCAGTGATGGATTCAGTATTGTAAGGATTAATATGGTAACATAGAAAATGGGCCAACTGCCATTTGATTCAGCCCATGTTAAGAATTTTTTGAGCGCACATTGAAAGGTTGATATGTTAAATTTTTATTCTGTCTCTACTCCTAAACATGACTTTTTCTAGGAATCGCATAATGAAATCATTTATCTACTACATGTGTATAAATTTTAACTTTGGGCATTTGCTTATCTCTTAAGTTCCAGATGTTGTACAGAACATAGAGTGTATGGCAACTAGCTGGCAGTCAGCTTTAGTGAAGTGGGATCCACCCAAAAAGGCAAATGGAATAATTACACATTATATGATAACAGTTGAAAGGAATGCTACAAAAATCTCTCCCCAAGATCACATGTATACTTTCATGAAACTTCTCGCCAATACCTCGTATGTCTTTAAAATAAGAGCTTCAACCTCAGCTGGTGAAGGTGATGAAAGTGCATGCAACATCAGCACGCTACCCGAAACAGGTAACTGATGTGAAACAGGTAACTGATCTGAAGCATGTAATTTACTTGAAAGAACTAACCTGAAACACAAAACTGTTCCTGGACTGTGTCCTACGTTTGTCAATAACCTTTGTAATCTTTATAGCACATTTGTCTAAAACTTTAAAAGAAATATTTAAAAATATAACACATACTTTTTCATCCCACATGTTACCTGAGGGCCAGCTGTGTGGTCCATTGAACCACCTCCATAGCAATGGGAGGCTGAAAGGAGGAAAAAAGAGAAAATCTGCTTCATTGTGTTTTTACAAGTATCTATTTCTTATTATACAAACACTAAACTTACTGAACTATGTTTTATTGTAATTTAAAATAGGGAATGAATATGTAACATATACACACACACACACACACACAGATATATATCTTTTTTTTTAATTGATTTATGGCATTCTTGATGCTTCCCTGAATTCCAAAGTTGCAGTGTCAGACTCAGTTTCATCTACTGCCTTCTCTTTATACCAGCCTTCATCTTTTCTATTATTGGAATAAAAATATCTAGGTCACTAAGCTCTAGTCTTTAAAGAGGAAAACTCTTACTCTCTCTAACAGTGATCCACCCTAAGTCATAATCTCTTTCATCTTCTACCTTCTCTAATATTGTACCTCTTCATATAAATGAAAACCTGACTCCTTCCCAATAACACCACTTCCCTGGAGGTCCTCCCTACTGGGGACTGTAGGTATTGACATAATTGTTTACCTCTGGCACCTCTGGATCCTTATCTTTGAAATATCTTTTAACCCTTTCCTCCTTTTGAAATCAGCATCACCCAGTTTTACTCTACTTTTCTATCTTTGAGGCTATAAACCACAGAACTTCAAGACATGGTGTACCTTCTCTGATTTCAGTATCTTTTTCTTCTCATCCTTTCAAGGCAACATTTCTTGAGACTTTAGTGTCTCACCTATTCATCTGGAATGGACGCGTTGCAACAACAACTATCTCTTGCTCCTTACATCGCAAGGCGTGTCACTGTAACTCATCTTCCAGGCGATTCCCAACTCTGAAAGGACCCCACTGTTTGCTTTCACTAGATGCTGGCTGATGAATAGTGCCGGAGAAAATGTAAATGGTTCTATCTTGTTCAGCTATTCTTTAACTCTCCCAATTGCTCCACAATCTACTCTACATCCCTGTTTACACTTAATCAATTTTCCATAGGAAAATTCTGCTCTTACTCTGAACATGGTCTACCCCCACTATCATCCATCTTTGATGCTATTATTCATTTTACTAATAGCATCAAAGAGAATTGATTTGCCTTCCTTCAAAATTTACCGATATCTCTATTTATGCTCTCAAGGTAGCCTCCCTTGGGAACATCATTGCCTTCCTCTTTTCAGGAATCTAACTGCTCATTTTTGTTTCAAACTCGTGTTTCCTCTAGAACATAACTCCATCAATTTAATCTACTTTCTCTTGCATTTTATCTTCTGTCTCTGTCTCTTGCACACACACACACACACACACACACACACACACAAACACACACCAACAGCCACACAAATTGTTAGAAAGTTTCAGCTGAGGACCTGGTTGGTATATTAACCCTAAACATATTCAAAATGGAATTTATGTAACATGAATTCTCCTTCTCTTCCTCACTTTTCTATACCTGTTCTTTATAATCAGTTGGGGATCAAGCCTCATATTCTTATGTGATTCTTCCTCCCATCTCTCCTACATATAATCAGAGCTTATCAGTTCAGTCTCTGCCATGGCTCTGCAATTTGCCCCTTCTTCAACTTGACTGCCCTCATTTTATATCAGACTTGTTGCTTCCTGTAGTAATACCCAAAGGGGCCTTATCACCCATACTCATTCAGCCTGCCTGTGAGTACCATCTTTCCACCCACTTATTTTGATTGAATTGGCTCTAACATACAATTTAGAGCATTTATGTGTTGGCTGTTGAATTTTATTACCTGAGGGGTAAGAAGTAGACATGGAGATTTAGGTATCTGAAGCATAGAGGTGATAATGAAAGGTACTATGTATAAGAGATGGCCCAGAATACTCCAAATGTTTTACCTATTCTCATCGTGTACAAAATATACCCCAGAATTCATCACCAGTTAGATTTGACTTCTGTTTAGCTTTTCATTCTTTTGTTCCTCCACTGCATCTCTTCATATAACTGATACCTGTAGCCAAACTTTATTCAACACGTTAGATTTCATGTATTCATTTCAAAAGACATTTATTAAGCACATGCTATGGGCTAATAATTGATTAGATTCCCTTCTTTAAACTTGCTCAATACTTTTCACCATCAGATTTTCCTGCTCCCTTTCTACGTCACACAAAATTGTATTAGTTCTTAAAAGCCCAGCTTAAGTGTGTGTGTGTATGTGTGTGAGTGTGTTTAAGTCTTCAATGACATGTTAAGCATTAAAACTACAGATTCCTAGACTTCACTGTAGACTTGGCTGAATCATAGCCTCAAGAGATGAAGCCCAAGAATCTGTAGTTTTAAGCATCTCTCTGATGATTCTCTGTAAATTTTCTGAATTACTGGACTAGATTACCCAGGAATTTTGATGGCAGGTGATGTGTAGCAGTGAGGACAGGCAAACAGTGTCAGAGAGGTCCAGAAAGGGGTAGCAGGTGTTTCCTCAGTGGGTGGGCAGCAGATCATTGCTATACAGAGTCTGAGAGAAGGAAATATGTTCAAATGCAGGCAGGTGGTCTGCATCAGGGTGGTCTAGTACCAAGTGAAATGGTCTTGATCATTGGACGGGAGCTGAGTCCTAGAGAACTGGCAACGAAAGACAGGACAGTAATTCTGAGATAAATGAGAGGTTCAGAATTCAGAGAACAGGGCAGAGGACTCATTATTATTGATTCTACTGGTACTCAAGGTGACTGCTCAGTCACAGGAATGAAGCAGAAGTTTAATTAGTAGAACAGAGATGCATAATCAAAGTATATACACTTGATGTAGAGCCACCTGAACTTAAGGACAGGTCTTTGTTAAAAAAAAAAAAATCCTTTAAGGATTTGAATTAGATTTTAAGTCAGGATTAAAAGATCGCATGAATGGAGACTGAAGGAATTCTAAACCAATGAATTAGGAAGGTATTAGGCATATTGTACCATGTATTATGTGCTCCCTTACTACTGAAGACAAATGTTGCTCAAAGTTTGGACTGCTGACTCTCCCTGCATCAGAAGGTACATCCCCGAGGCCCTACTCTAGACCTGTGGAATCAGAGTTTGGAAAATAAAACTCACAAATCTTCCTTTAAACAAGGTATGTGAGGTGAGAGACAGTGCTGAAATTTGAGAACCATTCTATTTCACTGTATACTCTTTGCTTGTGGGGCTATGTCTTATTTGTCTTTATTTTACTCACAGTTCATAGCAAAGAGCCTTGGGCATTCTAGGCACTCAAATTTTTGTAAAAGAAAGAAATGAATTGTTTTCTCATGAAATTCATAATTTTTCATA
This sequence comes from Delphinapterus leucas, assembly GCF_059928025.1. Lineage (NCBI taxonomy): Eukaryota > Metazoa > Chordata > Mammalia > Artiodactyla > Monodontidae > Delphinapterus > Delphinapterus leucas. The sequence goes on from NC_143139.1 coordinate 64,564,079, forward strand.
AGGGTGTTACTCCACTGCAATGTATTATTTCCACACTTTCATCAGGCAAAATTATAGATATTTTCTCCCAGGCAAATGTAAGTTTTTTCAATTCAGGAGAGTCATTCATATGAAACATGAGTATTAACTGCTGCTTTAAAAATATTTAAATAATTTGTTTATCTTTAAAATTGATTTTCAGATCTAGCATGTAATTGTATTTATGATTACAATTTTTACTAGGTAAATAATTTGCTTTTATCTGGGTTCACATGAATTGTTTGTTGATAAGACATTAGTAAGAACTGGAGATTCATTGTTCAGAATGGAAGCAGTTTTATAGCTGTTGCAAACTTCTAATTTATGATGGTCTAAGATTAGTCACAGTGTAAAGTCAGCTGTGAGTCACTGACTCTGTACTTACTTTTGACATGAAGTAAAATCAAATTTGGCTCACTCCCTTGCTGCCTAGTGTCTGACCTTAACATTCCTTCCAGGGATTATTGGGTATTTTTCTCAGTGTAAACTTGGTCATATTGGGCACAGTTAAACATGCATCATAGATGATTGAATTTATGAGGAGATTAGTGTTCAGTGTCTAAACTGGTTCCATTGTCGCAGTCAAACACGTCAGAATAAGGCAAATACAGATGAAGGCCCCCAAACCTAGTAATTTTAATAGCATTTTCTGTCCAAGTATATTATATGTACCAATAGAAATATTATAGCAAGTTCAAGTGCATACAGGACTTAACTTTTAAAATCTCAAATTAGTTCAAAATGCGTGCACTTATCCATATTATTTTCAAATCTTAGTAAATATGGTGATTTAATATTGAGTTTGAAAATTTGTTCTTTTTTTCTGGAAGATAATTTTACAGTTTGGATTTATTCAACGCTCTTCCAAGTTCAGTAATTTAGAATCAAAAGAGGAAAATAAGCTATATCCCTTGGATGCCCAAAACTTAACTGAGGGAAAGTGAAATACTCAGTTGTGGTTTTTAGGGGTGTTCTTTTCAGCAGTGATTTCTTTATTAGCTTTTTGTTCAGTAGGAGGTATTAGGCACCTAGATGGGCCCACTGGAAGTCCACTGAGCTTGCAGATATGTTAATGGATCAGCACCGAATGGGAGTGTGTTTAATATCCCTGTTTTTTTCCCCTTCTACTCTTGGTTCTTTCAAATAACTGTGTAGTGTTTAATAGCATATATGTAAACTCTCAGGCCTCTTCTACAAAGCCATGACCGCCGTTCCCCTAAGAATTATTTAAGAAATGTATTTGTTATGTACTTTATTTGGAGCCCTATTTTGTGGGCCTCTGTGAGCAGTGTAGAGATTACTGGGCGAACTGTGATTAGGACAAAATCTAACTTCCATTTACCAGCTTTTTAAAAAAAATAAGATATACCATTTATGAGAATTTAGACCATTCTTAAGTACCATTTAATAGAGTGGATGTGGATGGTAAAAGTTTTCTCAAGGTTGCAAATTAATGTGCTAATTCAAAAGAAGTTTACTTTTTCCTTTGTCTGCATCCCAGTGACATTGCTGTCCTCAGTCGAGATGAGAAGTCAAACATGCAGGAAAATTGTGTGGTCCTGTTTGTTCTTAAGCAAGTGAATTGGCACATTCTACTTACCAGTCAGTAATTGTAGAAAGCACAAAAGCCATTATAGTTGCCTGTCATGGATCAGAGAGAAATAGCTATTAGCATTGCTACTTTAATTGAAGTTCAAATGCTTTACAAAATATATTTCATACAGACTTAATTATTAAATATAATACTTTCCTTTAGAGTGAACATCAGGTGAAAAGTATCCTTTATACTTGTGGTATGGTGGACATTTGACCAGCATATACTCATGTAATGCTTACTGAGTCCAGGCTTTGTGTTTGGGGTTCAAGACTCAAGTTTGAATCCCAAATGGCATTGGTGATCTCGGCTCTGCAGGTCCAAATAACTCCACCATTATTGTAAAGACATATGTAATAAATATAAAGCAATTAAACACAAACCTACATAAATATGTCAGTTGTGTGGATTGAAGATTGAATCAAATAGGAATTCAGGAGAAATACCTTTTATGGAAGGCCGTATTGAAGAAGTGGAATAGCAACTGGATGTTGCTTATTGATAGCTTTGGAATTGCTTTATAGAAGTTTAGACTCAGTAACCTAATTAGAAGATGATGATATGGTTTTGGAACTTGAATTTCATAGTCAGGTATACTAATGTTTACTTAGATTTACCTGGTATAGATCAATAAAATAGCTAAGTTTACTAAATATTCTTTTTGTTGTTCCTCAATATGCTATGAGAAAATGTCAGTTGTACATATCAAAGAACATTCTTCTTTTTATTTGAGCAATCTTAGATGGCGGAGGTTAGGTAGACCTGAAGATTATGGGTATGCTAAAGCACTTATGGTAAGCCACTCTGTGGCCCCATCGCTATTCATGAAAATGGTGAGATAGATAGAGGGGAGTAAATAGAAATTCCAAGACACAGCAAGGGAAAACACATAGTAGTACAAAGGAATGTAATAAGGGGTCAAGGCTGAGATGGAAGCCTGACTAGAGGGTGCTGTATTGAAAAGAGTATAGGACGTGATATCGAATAACTCAGGTGGACCTTACTCTGCTTTGTATAGTTGTAGCAGAAATTTGAATACAATATTATGGAAAATTGGGTACTCTGCTAAATTTAGATTAGGAAGCAACATAAATTGACTCTGAAAACAGTGATTTTTTTTTGGCCCTTTTCCTAAAACCCTGCAGTAATCTCCTCAGATGGAGAAGGATTTGTTCATTACAAATTTACTGAATCTCTCAAATCATAAAGAATAAAATCCACAGTCATTTTAATGGTCCGTAAGGTCCTTTTTCAACCCAGCATTCTCTTCCCTAGTAATGTATGTGTCTCTTCCTTCATCTTTTGAAATTTAGCCTCAAATACCACCTCTTCAAAGAGGATCTAACGTATTTATGATTAAAACTCCTCCCAGCTAGAATTTTCTATGCCTCTTTCTTGCTTTACTTTTCTCTGTTATAGGTATCATTATCTGTGGATCTGTCCTCATTACAATGCATGCTCCATGAGAATAGGGATTTTCCTTTGTGCACTTCGCCCTTATTTTCAGTGCCCAGGAATGCATCTGGTGTACAGTGATACTCAATAAATATATTATTAAATGAATGAATCAGCCAATCAATATACAGGCCTAGAAGAGTGATAGAGACACAGTGAACACTCAGTATGCATACTTTGGGTGCCTGAAGTAGAAACTTTCAGCCACAAAATTATGTTTAGACAATTATGTGGTAAAATATCTAAGAAAGGCATGTCTTCTGTGGTAAATCTTTTTAATTAAACTTTTTATTTTGAGATAGTTATAGAGTCACGTGCATATATAAGAAATAATATAGGGAACTCCTGTGCTCACGTGCATATATAAGAAATAATATAGGGAACTCCTGTGCTCCCTTTATCTAGTTCCCACCAATGGGAACATCTCTTAAGACTGCAGTGCAGTATCACAACCACCATATTTATATCAATGCAATCAATATAGAGAATATTTCAATGAGAATAATTTCTCATGTTGCCTTTTTATGGCCACACCCAACTCCTGCCCACTCTCCTTGTACTTCTGCTCATCTTAACCCTCTGATAGCCACTAATTTGCTCTCCATTTTCTGTAATATTGTCATGTTAAGAATGTTATATAAATTTTTTTGTACTGATTGATATGTTCATGTAATTTTCTTGTTAATATGGCTTGTCAATATGGTGGATTAAATGGATTGATTTTCTAATACTGAACAAACCTTTGGTCTCTGGAATCAACCCCACTTGATCATGGTGTACTTCTTTTTACTTATTACTGATTTCTATTTGCTAATAGTTTGTTAAAGATTATCGCATCTGTATTCGTGAGGGATATTGGTCTGTAGTTTTGCGGGTTTTTTTTTTCACTGTCTTTGTCTAGTTTTGGTATCAGGGTGATGGTGGCCTTAGAGAATGAGTTTGGGAGTGTTCCTTCCTCTGCAATTTTCTGGAATAGTTTCAGAAGGATAGGTGTTAACTAAGAGAAGTCTCTAAAGTGTTAACTTTAGAGAAGTCTAAATGTTTGATAGAATTCACCTGTGAAGCCATCTGGTCCTGGACTTTTGTTTGTTGGGAGTTTTTTTAATCACAGTTTCAATTTCAGTACTTGTGATTGGTCTGTTCATATTTTCTATTTCTTCCTGATTCAGTCTTGGGAAATTGTACCTTTCTAAGAATTTGTCCATTTCTTCTAGGTTGTCCATTTTATTGGCATATAGTTGCTTGTAGTAATCTCTCATGATCCTTTTATTTCTATGTCCGTTGTAACTTGTCCTTTTTCATTTCTAATTTTATTGATTTGAGCCCTCTTTCTTTTTTCTTGATGAGTCTCACTGTCTTTGTCTAGTATCAGTATCAGAGAATACTAGCTTTATAATACAAATCTCTTCTAATTTCTGGAAGAGATTGTGTAGAATTTGTGTTAATTCTTCTTTAAACATTTGGTTGAGTTCTCCAGTGAAACTATCGAGGCATGGAGATCTCTTTTTGGGGAGTTTTAAAATTATGTTTAAGTGTTCTCAGGATGCAAAATTGGAGCTGAAATGTATATTGAATCAGTTGCAGAAAGTGGTACTTGTAAATAATACATTTGTCAAAAAGGAAGTCTCAAGAGATAATGAAATATGGTAAACTAAAATGTGTTGAATTGATATGAGATGAAAATACGATATATCGAAATGTGTGAAACAGTTAAAGCAGTGAAGAGAGGGAAATTTATAGCATTAAATACATACATTGGAAAAGTCTCAGATCGATAATCTAAGGTTCTCCCCTCCACTAGAGGCTAGAAAAAGAAAAGGAAGATATAGTGAAGGAAGTGAATAATAAAAATAAGAACAGAAATCAGTGAAATTGAAAACAGAAAAACAGTAGGAAAAATCAGTTAAACAAAACTGGTTCTTCAAAAAGATGAGATTGACAAATGTCTAGCGAGCCCGACAAAGAAAAAAAGAAGTCACAAATTACCAATATTTAGAAATGAAATCACTGCAGACATCAAAAGGATAATAAGGGAATAATATCAAGAATTTTATACCTTAGATGAAATGAACTTACTCTTTTTTTTACTGGAGTATAGTTGCTTTACAATGTTGTATTAGTTTCTGCTGTACAATGAAGTGAATCAGCTTTATGTATACATATATCCCCTCCCTCTTGGATCTCCCTCCCACCCCCCTCCCATCCCACCCCTCTAGGTCATCACAGATCACCAAGCTGAGCTCTCTGTGCTATACAGCAGGTTCCCACTAGCTATCTATTTTACACATGGTAGTGTATATATATATGTCAGTCCTAATCTCCTGATTCGTCCCACCCTCCCCTTGCCCCCCTGTGTCCGCATGTCCGTTCTCTTCGTCTGCGTCTCTATGCCTGCCCTGCAAATAGGTTCATCTGTACCATTTTTCTAGATTCCACATATATGCATTGATATATGAACTTACTCTTTAAAATTACAATGACCACAGCTCAGTTAATATGAAATACATGATTTGACTAGTCCTATAACTATTAAGGATACTAAATTTGTGATGGTTTCCTTTGATAGCACTCTGGTAGAGAAAAGGAGGGCACCTCTCCATTACCGCCAGATGTATGTAGAAATCCAAATTCCCCACTTGGCCTCTGCTGACACCCAAGGGGAGGATGTTGGGTGAGCATGAGAAACAGGGCTGCCCACCAGGCTTCCACTAAGAAGGATAGGAGTGCCTCATATTCTTCCTACATATTCTCCACTGACACGGTGGAGGGGACTTACTACCTCCGGAAGGGGTGAAAGTTCTGGCTCCCTATTTTACCTCACTCTATGAAGGATGGTTGAGGTACCTCACTACCACCTAGTAAAGGCAGACTAGCTTCTTCATTTGACCTTTGTCGTCATGGGAGGGAGTGGGACCACAGCTTTTTTCTGTAGTTTTTGGGTAGAGTTGTTATTGTCTAAAAGTTTTCTGTCTTGCTAGGCTGCACTGTTTTTTTTCTGTTAGAGGGAGGAGGCTTTTTCTGAGGCTTTTTTAGTCTGAGCTGGTTGGCGTTTGGAGATTGCTGGCCTTGGGGCTATACAAGGCAAAAAGACAAGCCAGAGAGCTCACCACTGTGTTGTTCCCTGGGTCGTGAGTTCCCTAGTTGCTTTGCCTTCTCACCACCTTTCAGAGTCTTCTTATGTTTGTTTCATATTTAATGTCCAAGGTTTTAGTTGTACTCAGTGGAGGGAACTGGGAAAATATATCTACTCCATCTTCAAAGCCTGAAGTTCATTTGTGGGGATATGCTTAATATCACATGTGGTACCCTTTTAAATCCATATATTCAAGATTAAGTTATTTAATACATATGAAGTACTCTGCCAGAGACTACTGGTAAGACTATGATGAAATAAAATTATATTCTTGTGCTTTTAAAATTTAGAATTACATAATTTTAGATCTTTATTGGATTTCAAAGATAACCCCATTCAGCCATTTCATTTTGCAAGCGTGGAAAATGAAGCACAGAGGTTTGGTGTCTGCCGAGAGTGTGCTTTAACTAATTATTAGTAGAACTCTTACTAATCCAGAACTCTTTCTACCGTATTATGGTACTTCCCTTACATTAGAAATTCAACCGATCATTTGTGTTTACTGGAATTAAAATGTTTTTCTCATTATTTCACAATATCTAAATAGAGTCATTATGGAGTGGGGAAATTCAGGTTCATCATACGAATTTCATTAATTTGTACAGGGATATATATGTTCTGAGTATATACATACTTTTGTCCAAATATGGTTTTAAAATTTAGGAAAACTAAATTTCTATTATCAAATACGTGCTTAACCTATAATACTAAAAATACTATGAGTTAATATAGTAAGATCTGTAAAATACTGAAGCCATTCTGGGAAATTTTATACTTTCTAGTCACATATCACATTTTTTATCCTGGATCAGTTCCAAAAGTGTAATCTTTGCTATTATGAATTTCTGTCTTAGGTATCAAATTCTAAATTATAAATTTAAAAGTCCTTTTAAATGCAATTCCTTTTGTAAAATAATGAACCTGAGTTACTCTGCATAATTCTCCTTGACCCCACTGATGCTCTAATACCTTTCATTAAGTGGAGTCCAGGCAACCACTCTTTTCTTCATCCCAGCTCCAGCTAAGGCCAGCTGTTCTTCAAGCAACATTTTTATTAACTTATTTAGGAACTGGGGCATATCTTATTACCCTATTTTCCATTCCTGTCTTATGCAGCTGTAGTTGATACTTTTCATAACAGCCTTTACATATCAACCTCCTCCTCCATTTCACCTCATTTTTTTCTTATTCTCTTTTACTTCCCTTTTTAAGTAAATTATGCACGTGTGTGTGCATGCAAAAGCCCTTCTTCTTTCTTTCTTTCTGGTAGCCATACGACTTGAAAGCTTCAGGAATGTGCTCCTTGTTTCTATGAGATAATAAGCTTCAGGGAAAAACATTTACTAATGGTGGAAAAACTCTGAAATGTAGAATAAATGAGTTTTAATGATAGCAAAATTTCATTAACAATATTACATTAATTTAGACAATTTAAAAATGCAATATGAATACAAAGAAAAGGCTTTAAACAAATAGGTTGTGCAAATTATCATTAATCTCAAAATATTACAAGTTTCATGGTATATAAGAAAACAACTTTTGGAGGAAGCTATTTTATAAATATAAGACATGCATAAATAGCAGCCACTTTTAGAATTCAAATAAAGTAACATTTCTTAGTATATTAATGTTATGGTAATTTGAATATTCACCACCTCCTATTCACTGCATCCTTGAATCACCCATTAGCTCGGTGCCTGGATACCTTATTATGAAGAATTACTACTTTAAAGGCAATTTGCAGTGTCAGAAAGATAATAAATGTAATTCCATATGGATCACAATAATGAAATCTATACCAGTTAAAGGATATGTTAAAAAACAGTAGCCCAATTTTCTGACATTTATTACTAATTAAATTAGCCTACTTTAGATAGGATTTTTTAAAAGCGAAGGTTGTTAGTAATTTTAAAAATGTAACTACATTAATATTTTCTGTGTATGACAGTCTGACATTTTTAAAGTTTAGCCTGAAATTTAAAACTAACTTTGTATTTAGGATGTTATTACAGAGAAATTATTAACTGTGTGAGACATACTCCCTAGAAGCTGGATAGAATGCTGTTCTTACAAGTACTATTAGAAAATTTGTCTGAAGATTGAACAGTTACCAAAAGAGAATTGAAAGTAGTTGTTGACGTACTTGGACTAATCTATAACGCTTCTTTTCTAGTATGGATACATGAGAAATACAATAAAGCTCATGGTTTTTTCCATAATGTCTAGATTTATAAAATATTAGCTGGAAAGTATTAGTATCTAGGATTTTAATTTTCTATATAAATGTATAACATTTTGAATATTGTTGGTACGATTTAATGGGAAAGCCTTTTTCTTTTCATTTTTTTAACATTTTCTAATTATGGGAAATTATTTTATATACAGTGAGATGCACAGAACTTAATTATACAATTAAATGAGTTTCCACACATGTATACAGCCATGTAACCACCACTCAGCAACATATAGAATATTTCCATCTTCCACAGAAAGTTCCCTTGGGACACCCACTCCCCAAGGCAACCACTATCCTGATTTCAATCAACATAGATTAGTTTCAGTTGTTCTTGAGCTATATTTACTCTTTTATATCTGGTCTATTTCTTTCAACATAATTGTGAAGCTCATGTTGTTGAGGGTTTCAGTAATTTGTTCTTTTTATTATTGAGTCATTTTCCACCATTTTAATATCCCTTTTTTTTTTTTAAAGATGTTGGGGGTAGGAGTTTATTAATTAATTAATTTTTGCTGTGTTGGGTCTTCGTTTCTGTGCGAGGGCTTTCTCTAGTTGTGGCAAGCGGGGGCCACTCTTCATCGCAGTGCGCGGGCCTCTCACTATCGCGGCCTCTCTTGTTGCAGAGCACAGGCTCCAGACGCGCAGGCTCAGTAGTTGTGGCTCACGGGCCTAGTCGCTCCGCGGCATGTGGGATCCTCCCAGACCAGGGCACAAACCCATGTCCCCTGCGTGGGCAGGCGGACTCTCAACCACTGCACCACCAGGGAAGCCCTGTTTTCTTTTGATGGACATATGGATTGTTCCACACTAAGTGTTATGAATAAAACTGTTAAAGATATTTTTGTATAAAACTTTTTTGTGGACTTGCTGGGTCATAGTCCAGATGGATGTTTAACTATTCAAGAAACTGATGATTTTCAAGTGGTTGTTCTATTTTAAATACTCACCCAACAGCATATGTGAGAGTTCTAATTACTTCTCGGTATCAGCAGAATTTGGTGTTATCAGTCTTTTTTAATTTTAGACAGTCTAGCTGGTATAAAAGAACTTCTGTCTTATTGTAAGTTTAACTTTCATTTCAGTGATGACTAATGATGTTAAATCCTTTAACATGGTTATTGATAATTCATATAAAGACAGTCTTTGCTTTACCTGATAGTGTGGCACCATAAAAATGACTGTAAAGCTGTCTGTAAAATGTGTGCAAAGCAACCTTAATAATCAATAGGGAAAATGATGATTGTTCCATAACCTTCAAAGTTTTTTGTCACTACATTAAAAACTCTCTTACTGTCAGTTATAAATATATAGGAAATGAAAAAACAACAAAAACAATATTTAGTACACTGTAATTTAAAACATTAGAAATAACTGAGAATGAAAGCTTTCACTTTATTAAAAACATCAAGAGTGGTTACTTGCTTTTTCTCATTGTTTAGCTTATGATATAGAGAGAGCATCTTTTCTATGACTTGGCAAAGTTTGGATTAGCTTTGAACATGCATATGGGCACGTGACATATGCACATGGGAGATAAGGAGGCCATATAACTACACACTTTGCTGCCTGTGCATGAACTAAATAACAGATGCACAGTGACCAATCAATGATAGGTTTCAAAAGAAATGATATTATTGGTCTCTGATTATGATGTACATCTGTTTGTGTGTGTGTGTGAAACCAAATCATTTTTTATTTATTTGTTTTAAACTTTTTATTTTATATTGGCGTACAATTAACAATGTTGTGTTAGTTTCAGGTGTACGACAAAGTGATTCAGTTATACATATACATGTATCTATTCTTTTTAAAATTCTTTTCCCAATTAGGTTGTACAGAATATTGAGTAGAGTTTCCTGTGCTATACAGTAGGTCTTTGTTGGTAGCAATTTTGTGGACAGGAGAGCTAGCAGTGAAGTACTTTATACAAGAACTCATAGTTAATATATAAAGGTAACAAAGTTTAACCCCTGTTTTGGGCAGACAGGTGTTATTTAATTAAACCATAAAAACAGAAATTCAAGCATATTAGAACATGCAACGTGAGGATTGTTCTGTCATTTTTGACAGGTTTTCGTTCAAGTCTTTAGCCCATTTTGTATTAAGTTGCTTTTCTTTTTGGTGTTGAGTTATAGGAACTCTTTATATATTTTGAATACAAGTCCTTTATTAGATGTATATATAACAAATATTGTCTCTTTTTTTTTTAACACCTTTATTGGGGTACAGTTGCTTTACAATGGTGTGTTAGTTTCTGCTCTATAACAAAGTGAATCAGTTATATATATACATATGTTCCCATATGTCCTCCCTCTTGCGTCTCCCTCCCTCCCACTCTCCCTATCCCACCCCTCCAGGCTGTCACAAAGCACCGAGCTAATATCCCTGTCAAATATTGTCTCTTATTAGTCAATGGCTTGATTTTCTATTTCCTTAATGGTACCTTTGGATGAGCAGATTATTTTAATTTTGATGAAATCCAAATTAGCAATTTTTAATTTCACATTAGTACATTTTGTGTCCTAAGAAATATTGTCTACTTCAAGATCATGAAGATATTATCCTGTCTTTTATACTAGAAATTTTGCAGTTTTAGCTTTTATATTTATATCCATAATTCATCTCAAATTTTGTGTATGTGTATAGTATGAGATATGATTTAAAGCTCCTTTTCAATATATTCATTCAATTTTTCCAAAACTTTTTAAAAGACTTTCCTTTTCCCTACTGAATTACCTTGGTAGCTTTGTCAAAAATCAGTTGACCCTATGCACTTGTATCTCTTTCTGGAACATATTCTCTTCCATTGATTTGTATACCTTTGTGAATACCACACTGTGTTGATTACTACAGTTGTATAACAAATCTTGAAATCAGGTAGTGTAGATTCTACAAATGTGTTCTTTTTCAAGGTTGTTTTAGCTATTTTAGTTCTTTGTATTTCCATATAAATTTTATTATTAGAATCACCTTGTTGATTTTTACCAAAAAACCCTGTGGCATTTTCATTGGGATTGCATTTAATCTATTCATGCATTTAGGGAGAAATGCCATCTTAATATTGAGTTATCTGGTCCATGAACATGGTATATGTCTCTATTTTTAGACTCTAATTCCTTTCGGCAGTGCTTTGTAGTTTTCAGCAAATGAATTTTACATGTCTTTTGTTAAAATTATTCCTATTTAACGTTTTAATTTTAGTCACCAGTTGTTTGATGTAGAATCTAGAAATGAATCTAGAAATGCAGTTGATTTTGTTTATTGGTATTGTATCCTACAACTGCTAAATTTGCTTATTAGTCCGAGAAGGGTTTTGTTGTATATTGCTTTAGAATTTTCTACATTTAAAAATGTCACTTCATCTACAATTAGGGTAATTTTTATCTCTTTCTTTCTAAAGCCTGTGACTTTTTTCCCTTAACATATTGCACTGGCTAGACTCTCTGGTACTATATTAAATAGAAGTAGTAAAAGCAGACATCCTTGCATTGTTCCCAATCAAAAGGGGAAGCATCCATCCTTCACTATTTTGTATGATGTGTGCTGTAGGATATCTGTAGATGCCCATGATTGAATGCTTTTTCTCTTTTATTCTGTTACTGTGGTAAATTATATGATTAGCTTTTTTAATATTAAGTGAAATTTACCTTCCTGGGATAGACCACACTTGATCAGATGCACTATACTTTTATATATGGCTTGACAAGTGTTTACAAATTTTATTAATTTTTCTGAAAAACTAATTTTTGAATTTGTTAATATTCTCTTTTATTTATCTATTTTCTATTTCACTGAGTCCTGATCTTTATTATTTTCTTCCTTCTAAATATTCTGCTTTTAATATGCTCTTTTTTTCTGTATTTTTATCATAATTTTCTTTCTGTCTTTTTTCCCCAGCTTTATTGAGGTATGATTCACGAATAAACATTGCATATATTTAAGGTATACAGTGCAGTGCTTTGATATATGTATACATTGTGAAATGATTCCCCCAGTCAAGCTAATTAACCTGTCCATCACCTCACATATTTACCTTTTGTGTGTGTGTGGTGAGAACACTTAAGATCTACTCTCTTAACACATTTCAAGTATGTAATATTGATACATCATTATTAACTATAGTCACCATGCTGTACATTAGCTTTTTCATATAACTTATTCATATAACTGAAAGTTGTACCCTTTGACAAACATCCCACTATCTCCCCTCCACTCCCCCGGCCCCTGGCAATCACTGTTCTATTCTGTTTCCATGAGTTTGACTTTTTTAGAGTCCATACATAAGTGAGATCTTGCAGTATTTATCTTCTTGTAGCTAGTTTATTTTACTTTACATAATGATTTTAAGCCTTTCTTCTTTTCAAATATAATCATTTACAGCTATAAATCTCCTAATAATTATATATCACAAATTTTGACTTCTTACTTTTGATAAAAATATTCTCTAATTTCCTTTGAAATTTCTCCTTTGAGCCATGGTTATTTAAAAATATATTTAATTTCTAATATTTGGGACTTATCTAGATATCCACATGTCATCAATTTTTCATTTATTGCCATTATTGTTAGAGAATATGTCTGTAACACTTAATTTTTAAAAATTAGTTGGGACAGTTTCTGTGGCTCAGCATATAATTTATCTTGTTGAATATTCTTCCATGCACACTTGAAATAATGTCTGTTCTTCAGTTGTTGTCCATAATGTTCTATGTATTAATTCAGTGTGATAATGTTTTGCAAATCTGTATTCTTACCACTTTTCAACAAAAATTATTCGATATATTATTGATAAGGAAATATTAAAATATCCAAATATATTGTGGATTTGTCTATTTCTTCAAGTCTGTCAGTATTTGGTTCATGTACTTCAAAATTTTTTATTAAACACACACATATTATAATTGTTATAACTTCCTAACTGATCCATTAATCATTATAAACTCTCTCTTTTATCTTTAGATCACTCCTTGTCTTAAAGATTCTTTAGTCTAGTATTAATAGAGGCACATGCTGTTTAGTTTACTGTTTACTTTGTATGTTTTTTTCTATCTTTACTTTTGAATCATTTGTATCATTTAATTTGTGTGTCTGGTGGACAAATTTTGTCTCTTGTGGGGAGCATATAATTGGGTCTTTTATTTTTATCTTACTTGACAATCTCTGTCTTCTAAATGGAGCATTTAATCTATTTATGTTTAAAGTCATTATTAAGTTAGTTTAGTTCTATTTGCTATTTGTTTTCTAGCTCTTTTTTAGTTCCTCTGTTCTTTCTTTATTGCCTTCCTTTGGGTTAATTGGATGGTTTTAGCTTTCTGTTTTAATTTCTTTATAGGATTTTTATCTATACTTCCTTGTCATTATTTTTAGTGGTCGATCAAGGGATTACAATATAATTCCTTAGTTTATTGTATTTAAATTAATATTCTACAACTTCACATGAAATATGTGAACTTTGCAAAAGTACAATTCCATATATTTTGTCATACATTTGACATCTATATATTTTAAATGATTTACATATATTTACATTGTAAATCCCATAATTTATGGTATTATTTTTACTTACAGAGCCAGTAGACATTTACATAAATTAAGAAAAGACCATGTATTTCCCATATAATTACCATTATTGGTGTTCTTCTATTCCAGTAGTTATGAGTTACAGCTAATTACAGCTAATATTTCCCTTTCAACTAAAGAACTCACTTTAGAATTTCTCCTAGTGCAGGTATGCTAGCATCAAATTCTCTCAGATTTTATTTATTTGGAAATAGATTTATTTTGTTTTCACTTTTGAGGGTCTTTTTCTGTGGATATAAGATTCTGGGTTGATAGTTCTCCCACCCAATATTTGTCTCTTTAAAGATGTAATTCCTTTGTCTTCTAGTACTCATTATTTCTGATGTCAACCACCATTTTTATCATTAGCTCTTGTGTATGAAATGTTATTTGGGGGACACTTTTCAAGTTTTTTTTTATCTTTACTTTTAAGCAGTTTTACAATAATATGGCTAGTGTGGTTTTTGTTGCATTTATTTTGCTGTGGGTTCATTTAGTTTTTTGTATTGGTAAATTAATATTTTTCTAAAATTTGAGAAATTTTGGGCCATTATTTTTTAAATTATTTTTCTGCCATCTTCTTTTCTTCTGGGACTCTAATTCCATACCTCTTAAGTGACTGAGGCTTTATTAAATTTTTTCACGTTTCTTCCTTTATTCTGTAGATTGGCGTTCTATTGATGTGACATGATGTTCATTGACTGTATTCTGCCATCTTTAATCTGGTGTTAAACAAATCCAATATCATGTCAGGTATACTTTTCAATTCTAGAATTTCCCTTTAGTTCTGTTTCCTTACTTCAATTTCTCTGCTGAAATTCCCCATTTGCTTTGTTTTCCATTAAGTCAAATAAAATATTTATAATGGCTTCTTTAAATTAATTTTCTACTAATTCGTACACCTGCATTATCCTGTGATCTCTTTCTATTGAACCCTTTTTCCTCCTGACTACAAGTCACATTTTCCTGTCAATAGTAATTTTCCTGCCTGCCTAGAAATTTTTTTTTTTTTTTAGATGTTGGGGGTGGAGTTTATTAATTATTTATTTTTGCTGTGTTGTGTCTTCGTTTCTGTGTGAGGGCTTTCTCTAGTTGTGGCAAGCAGAGGCCACTCTTCGTCGCAGTGCGCGGGCCTCTCACTATGGCGGCCTCTCTTGTTGCAGAGCACAGGCTCCAGACGCGCAGGCTCTGTAGTTGTGGCTCACGGGCCTAGTTGCTCCGCGGCATGTGGGATCCTCCCAGACCAGGGCTCAAACCCGTGTTCCCTGCATTAGCAGGCAGATTCTCAACCACTGTGCCACCAGGGAAGCCCTGCCTAGAAATTTTTAAAATTATATTGGATATTGTTTGTGACATTCTGCAGAAACTCTGGATTTTGGTATCTTCTTTTGAAGGGTGTTGGCTTTTTATTCAAATAGGCCATTAAATTACTGAATTATAGTTTTGTGAATGTTTGATTTTGGTTTCAACCTTATTTGTAGAGAGAATTCCTTAATACTGGGACATAGAGCAAAGTAAATGTATGGCCCTTTTGGGATTTTAAAATGAGGCCTGCTGTTTACCAATTCCTTACTTTGGTGGGATTCAAATTCTGAATTTTATCTCCTCTGCATTGGGAAGCAACTAAAATTTCTAGTAAGTTTTTCATCTGTTGCCTTCCACTTTGCTTCTTGGCATATCCTTCATAATTCCACAATTACGAGATTGGCCAAAGATTTTCAGGGAATTTAGAACTGTAATTTGGGTCTAACGCCTTTGTGGCTTCTTCCTTTTTGAACTACTCTGGCAATCCTGCATCCCATTCCCTGACACCACAAGCCAGAAGCTGTCCCTCCCTCTGCCACAGAGTTTATAGCTGTTATCTGCAGAAGGATTAGTGTGACACAAGCTATTCTGGCATCATCAGAACATCCCTCAAACTTATTAGGTTTCGATAATGGAATATTTTTACATAAATTTTTGAGTACTGCAGCAAAATTTTTTTGCACGATTTTGACAGTTCTAATCACACCGTGCACTTTTATGTATAATAGCCTTACCAAACATTTTGTGAGTACATAGAGGAAGGGTTTACACTGCAATAATATACATGACTTTAAATTAAACAGTATTTTTGTTCTTAAAAATATTTTGGCAATCTGGAATTTTTCTACTGGGTACATTATTTCACAGTGCCTCCAGTCTCTATCCTTTGATCCTTTCTCCTCTATTGATTGTTTCTGCTTACATCTTTCCTTCTTTCCTTGTATTCTCTCTCCCTCCCTCCCTCCCTCCCTCCCTCTCCCTCTCTCTCTGTCTCTCTCTCTGTCTCTCTCTCTCTCTTATGGAATCCTTGAAAAATCCAAATTCTTCTGTCCTGTAGAGCTTTCCCCAAACTTACATCCAGGACTCCTTTTGTATACTTTACTCTATCAAGGTTTTCTGTACAGCCAGTTTTTAGAAAAGAATGGTTTTAAGCAGCATTTGATTGTAATCAGCATTGGTGACACTTGTTCATCAGTCAACATTGGTGATATTTTCTTCTTGAAATCCATGCATTCATCCATGCATCCATGTATCCATCCATTAGTTTGTTCATTTATTCATTCATTTGTTAAACAAATATTTCTTAAGTACCAATGTGTGCCAAACATTATTGGCTTATGTGAGTTTTTTATGATCTCTTTTTCCTATTTTATTGATAATTTACCCTGGATTGACTATTGACTTGACAGAGACTCAGTTTTTTTTTTTTATTGCCTGCTTTTCTGATACTATAAATACCACCCCCTTATATGTTCATTCACTCTCATGGTTTCAAAGCTTATATATACATATTTATCCCAAATTTTTTTTCCCTACCTTTTACTCTAACCTAAGCTTCTCGCAAAACAGCTCTATTTATTCATGCTAACAAGATATGAAACTAGCATTTTATTTACTCATATCCATCCTCAAGCACATTATCACTAACCCGTATATCTTTCTCATTGTTTCATCAATGTCAATGGTTCAATTTAGTGTCCAGGTGTTATAGGAGTGGTCTTAATAGATGATTAATTCTGCTATATAATTATTCCCCTAAGAACTGCTTGTGATGAACTATTTCAAAACAAAGTTGTCATTTTTGATACGTATTCTCAGGAGATGACTTGCTATATAGAGCTGTCAAATTAATGACTCTATAAAACAAATCAACTCACTTTGTCTCCAAATAGAATATGTATCATCATTTTCCTTGTTGAGTTCTCCAAGAAAAAGTGACATTTTCCCCAGAAGTTTTACTGAGATATTTTTATAAATAAGTTATGTTTCAATAATTTTTGGATTAATAACTAATATTGTTATAGCTGTGGTCCATAGAATTTTGGGTCCCCAATTGTCCATCTATACATGCACTGTGACAGACACTTAAAAATTACTTTAGAAAACTTTAGTTCTGTTTATAGATACTTTCTCAAGCATGAAAGACATGCAGATGGGATATTTTAAAATGACTTAATTTGGCATACTAATAAGTGTGTCATTCCATATTCTCAGCTTTGTAGTATCACCTAAAATCATGTTTATGTAGCCTATTTTGGTAAGTTTTGCTTCAGTTACTCCAAAATCTATCTCTGAATTAAGCCAGACCGACAGAGAGAAGTATACCTGAACTGAATAATTAGAACTTATAAAGAAATAGTTTTACAAAAATGAGTTTGATAATTATTCCGCCCACCCATATTGAGAGACATTATAAGAAAGAGCCAAGTTAAACATACTTAGAATTTACTATGTAAGCATGTTGTTGAGGACGCTGTTTATTAAATTACATGGTATTGTTTATGTGCTTTTCTGGGGGAGAAATCTACCTTTGATCTCAATACCAGAGTTTATTTCATGTTTCTTGCTCATTTAATTTGTCTTTATTTATGGTCACAGAGACTTACAGTCTTAATTTTTTCCTTTGTATTATCTTCTGTAACGTCAGAGCCAAATCATAGCCTACTTCTAGGACGTGTACAATGTACATTTGATCTGTTAACCTAATTGCTGGGTTGATTCCATTTCTTTACTCCTATTTTTTTCTCTGCCCAATAAATCATCACATTTTTGCCAATATTCTTTGGCCTTTTAGCTCTATTCCTAATTATTC
The DNA here is from genome assembly GCF_059928025.1 of Delphinapterus leucas. Taxonomy (NCBI): domain Eukaryota; kingdom Metazoa; phylum Chordata; class Mammalia; order Artiodactyla; family Monodontidae; genus Delphinapterus; species Delphinapterus leucas. Next base: position 64,582,191 of record NC_143139.1, read on the forward strand.
TTTATCACTGTAGTCTACATCGTACTGCATATATACAGTATATATATATACTGTATCTAACCAGTTTCTATCACGTTTACTGTTTCCTAATGACTAGCCGTATGGAGGCTCAGGATTTTCTTTAAGTTTGTACTTTACCAGTGAATCTGTCAGTTGTTCTCTGTGTTCTGCAGTAGTCATCTAAATTCATCTCTCAAACGTTCAGTGCCCTTCAGTAGCACCACACTTGATATTACACCGCCCACAACTTTTTTCTTATGACTTCCTTAGACTTTCTCTTCTCCAGTCTGGTATACTTTCCAGACCATGACAAACACCTTGTTGCCATTTATATATCTCTCCCTATATTAATGTACTTAAAACATTATTTCTTCCTCATCTGTACTAATCAGCAGTTGTTCCTTTAAGTTGTAGCTCCCAGATCTCCTTCCATGGAGCCTTCCTCCTGGCATCACCTATTTGTGATAGTTTCTATTAGCTAAATTACTTTTATATATGTATGAAGCAGGGCTTATACCCTAAGACTTATAACTTGCCAATACCACTCAATCTGAATGTCTAGTAAATGATATTGATTAAATTCAGGTTAGTGCAAAATGTATATCTGGTTTGGGAAATATTCTTTGCACCTGACTTTTCAGGCATTTCTATGTTTATATTGATCCATATTATGTTAGTGTTAGTAAACTATACTTTTGTTTGTGTATGTTCAGATCATATATTTGTACCTTGTGTTTTGTAGTTTGCTTAAAATTAGCAGAGACAAAAATATTCTTAATAAACTATGAAAGATTGTGTTGATACTTTTGTAACTTTTATAAGTATTTATATATTTTTCAGACACTTGTTTTGCTTAAAAGAGAGTATATCTGTGCCTGAAGATACATGTATATAGTCATGACTAAAGATTTAAGGAAACTTGGTCTTCCATGTTAGTATACTTAACCAGGTCAGTGAGAAGTCAATACAAACTACCATCCTATCATAAGAGGTTGGCAACTTCTTATAATTGATATTCAGAAGTTTAGAGAATAATTACATTTTATACACATTTTCATCTTCTAAGTGGAATATACTAAATAATCACTAAAAACTGACATGCCTTTAAAGTGTAACAAATTTTTACTTGTATAGATAGATCTACAGACTTTCAATTCAACCATGATGAAAGTATTTCGCCGGTAAGAATAATTTATGAATAAAAATGTAATTTATGGAATACCTTGGCAGAGAATGTTGATCGCTTCATCACAGTTCAGTCATGTTTAGAAAATCTAAACAAGCTGCATGATTATTCCAGGAAGCATGGAATGATGTGTTCAAATGAGTACCATCTGTGGATAGAAAAAGTTTGAGGTTTTTAGTCATTCTTAAAGAATGGAAATCTGATTCTCCATGCTAAAATGAGTGTAATCCTTTTTGTATCTGTAATTCAATAGGGCGGTTGCCTTGAAATAGTCTAGTTCAACACACGGTTCATCAAAAGAGAAGATGCTGGATATAAATGAGGCCTACATACTGCTGGTCATTTGTGTGTGCGTCTGAGGTAGCCTTGTTGAAAAAAATTGTCTACAAGTTATACATATTTGGCCTCAGATTAGATTTATTTCTTGTTCATCTTTATAAATACACTTGAGTGAAAAATGTGGACAAAATTTTGTATTGCATGAAACCAAAGGACTGTTTCATGAGCCATGATTTATTCATATAATCAACACTTACTGAGTGCCCATACGTGCCAGACTCTGGGTGTCCCGTGCAAGGCCCATCCCTGTGCTTGTCACATGGAAAGCAATTGCAATTATTGTTACCCTTCCTTTAGCCAGGTTAAAAATAACTCTTGTATGGATCTTGTTTCTTTGTCAAGTTAAAGTACTGTCCTATTTAGACCTCTTCTTCTCTGTAACACTTATTTGGAGAATAGTGGAGTCTGTGGACAAATATTAATCTGCTGAAAATTTTTTACTGTGCAACAAACTTTGCCATTAGTTTTCTTTCCTGAAATCTAAACACTGGAGGGTATTAAAAAAGTTGGTTAGAGAGCCATGGGCCTCTAGTCATCCCCCCTGATGAAATATGGGGAAAGGGTAGCCTCCTCTGCCTTCTCCAGTTCATTGAATAGCTAATGCACCCTTTTTTCCTTCCACCTTTAGTTGCTTAGTAAACCCTAGGTAAAGGAAATTGAAACATGAAAGGGGTAGTTAGTGATGGACTGGAAAGAAAGGGAAACGTCTGGACCACAGTCCCTTGCTCTCATGGGGAAGAACAGAGTCTATGGTTTTATTTATTTTATTTTTGGCTGCGTTGGGTCTTCATTGCTGCATGCGCGGGCTTTCTCTAGCGGCGAGTGGGGGCTACTCTTCGTTGTGGTGCGCGGGCTTCTCACTGTGGTGGCTTCTCATCACAGAGCACGGGCTCTAGGTGCGTGGGCTTCAGTCATTGTGGCATGTGGGCTCAGTAGTTGTGGCTCGCGGGCTCTAGAGCGCAGGCTTGGTAGTTGTGCGCACGGGCTTAGTTGCTCTGCGGCATGTGGGATCTTCCCGGACTAGGGATCGAACCTGTGTTCCCTGCGTTGGCAAGTGGATTCTTAACCACTGTGCCACCAGGGAAGCCCTTGTCTATGGTTTTAATGAAAATGAAAAGTCAATATAAAACTTATCAAGTATTCCCACTGCACTTAGGATAAAACTAAAAATCTTGAATCCAGACTGCAAGGCTCAACATTATCTAATTCTGGCCTACATCTCCAACCTTCTGTCTTCCTCTTCATCTCCTTGTGGATGTAGCAGCCTTCTTTACGTGTTTCCAATGTGCAATATTCTCTTCCTCAGAGTCTTAACACCCTCATGCTTTTCCCCTGGGAAGTTTAATCTTATCTGTCAGATCTCTGATTACATTATAATTCATCAGGAAAACCTTTCCTGACGATCTATCTAAATCAAGTCTCCTGTTATACCCTCTTATTCATTTGTTCCTACTTTCAAAAATATTTATTAAATGCCTCTTGTGTTCCAAGAATTAATCTAGACCTTCAGAGACATAATCTAATTATGGTTGGCATTCATATATGTATATAATATATAAATAAACATATATTGGAGTAATTGCTCAATCTTTTTTATTAATATGAATGCAGAATAAAAACCTTTCTAGTTCTTCGGTATAAATGTTGGAGTAAAGTGGAGAGGAAAATAGGACTAGGACTATTCGAGGTGGGTGTTCAGTGTAGAATTAGGATTTATAGGAAGGTAGATATCTGTTCAAAATAATGAAGGTTGTACAAACTAATAGAGCGATCTGGAAATCAATTTTAAAGTAAAGCCCCTCAAGATTTTGCTCTGTATATTTAAGAACAAGCTGGATAAGTAGAGATTGGTCATTTGGCAGAGTGAAGTTGTATTATATTAGTTTTCTATTGCTGTGTCATGAATTATCACAAACTTAGTGACTTAAAACAACACCCATTGGGCTTCCCTGGTGGCGCAGTGGTTGAGAGTCTGCCTGCCGATGCAGGGGACACGGGTTCGTGCCCCGGTCCGGGAAGATCCCACATGTCGCGGAGTGGCTGGGCCCATGAGCCATGGCCGCTGAGCCTGCGCGTCCGGAGCCTGTGCTCCGCAACAGGAGAGGCCACAACAGTGAGAGGCCCGTGTACCACAAAAAAAAAAAGCACCCATTTATTAGAGCACAGCTCTGTAGGTCAGAGTCTGGGTATGCTGTGCCTGGATTCTCTACTCAGAGTCTCACAAGGTCAAATCAAGTTATCCATGGGCTGTGTTCTCACGTGGAGTACAGGTCCTCGTCCAAGCTCACATGGTTGCAGCAGAATTCAGTTTCTTACAGTTCTAGGACTGAGACCCCCAATTCCTGGTTGGCTTTTAGCCAAGGGCTGTCCTCAGCTCCTAGATATATCCTGGTGGCCCCTTCCTTCTTCAAAGCCAGCAGTGGAGAAATGTTTGTACATTGAATCTAATCTCTTGCTTAGAATACTTAACTTCCTCTTTTGTAACTACCCAAAGAAAACTCTCTGCTTTTAAAGGACTCATTATAAAATCAGGCCCACTGGATTATCTCTCCTTAAAGTAAACTGATTTGAATTCTTAATTACAGCTGCAAAATTTTTTTTTGCATCAGTACCTATCAGCGTTTGGTTGAAAAACTGGAAGGGGTGTAGGTACCAAAATTCTTGGGGGACATCTGCCTCCATAAAGGTCAGACGTAACAAGACAGGTTGACCAAGATCATCTCTAAGTTTCCTTCAGATTCTGATTCTGTGATCTTCTGATTCATTTGCCTGTTCTATGGATTCTACCACCAAAATAGATCTAAAAATTCACCTCTTTCCTATTGCTATCATTTTATTTCTTCTTTGCTGAACAAATCAGATGTTCTATGAATTTGTCCCTTTTCCTGTTTGCAGTTATCAGACTGGACTTGATAAAATGCACTGCTGAACATCTGATTCTGTCACCTTGACAGCTTTCCATTGCCTGAGAAGCTATCTATGATCTTGTGCCATAGTATGTCCTCAGACTATTTCTCTTTGTCATTGCCAGTGTCAATTATAAGCTGTAAACTTGACTTAGATCACACTACCCCCCTCTTCTTGAATCTCTACCTTTACAATTAGTGGAATCTCCTCTCACATGCAGCCTTTTCTCTTAACACTTTTCCTGAACCCCCAAATCAGTCATATTTCTCTGCTTTGTGTTAGAATATTTTGAAAATGTGCCTTATCTCCAAGAGGTCTGAATTCAAACTTAGTGGCTGAAGGATTTCAATAAATTACGGAAACTCTACTTTTTGGTCAATTCTAAAACTTCTTCCTCTATAAAGGTAATTGTTCCTTAAAATAACTTTTTCTCTCATTGCTCTTATGCATAACTAAAGATAGTGTGTTGTAAGTCATATTATAAGTGTTCTGTTTGTAGAGCTACCTTTTTAAAGGTTACTGTTCAATTAAATACAGTAAGATTTGATGATAAATATTAGTATTTGAAAACAGAGTAATTGAATCTGATCCCATGGCTTTAAGTAATTTACTACTTGTTTTCCATTGCATTAGACTTTCTCTCCCAGGTTTAGGCAAATTTATAAGCAATAGGTCTGTAGATAGTTCAGTAAAAAATGAAGAGGAAATCCAAATTTTTAACTCAAGTCCAGATCTCCCTACAGAACTCCAGACTCATGCATCCATCTATTATTTGACATCTCCTTCTGGGTATCTGATAGGCATTTCAAAGTTAACATGCTCAAAATAAATTCTTAATCTTACTTGCCAAAGCTTACTTCTTTCAGTCATCCCCTTCTTGGTTAAGTGACTTCGTCTTTCTGTTTGCTCAACCCGAAGACCTTAAAGCTTTCTTCTACTCCTTTCTCTCTGTTATACCTGACATGTCACACAGCAGCAAATCCTGTCGGCTCTCCTGCAAATTATATTCAGAATCTGAATACTTGCTTTCATTTCTGCTGCTGCAGTCCTGCCTCACGCCATCCTGATCTCTTGTGTTGACACTGCAGTAGCCTACTAATTACTCTCCCTGTTTTCATCCATCTCTCCCTTGTCTAGTCTCAACACAGTAGCTAGAGTGAAAACATACCTCAGAGCCTGTAACTCCTCTGCTCATGTGAAAGTCTTAAAGTTCTACAATGTCGTATATAATCAAGCCTTCGGCGTTTCTTCTCAGACCTCACCTCCTACTAGCCACGCTGGCCTCTTTTTTATTCTTCAGATATACCAGGCATGATTCCAACATAGGGCCTGTAATCACACATTTCCCCCTGCTGGGAATGTTCTTCCTCCAGTCACATGGTTAGTTTCCCCACCTTCATCAGGAACTTCATGTCTCCTAATCGGTCACGCTTTCTTTTTTTTTAGCCAAGGGCTGTCCTCATTTCATTATCGTTGAACTCTTTCTCCTTTTTCCCTTTCTTATTTTTTTCCATAACACTAATCATTGTCCAAAATACTGTATATAATACTTATTTATACTTGTGTTGTATATAAACCTCTGGAATGTAAATTACACCAGGGTAGGGACTTTTGTCTGTTTTGTTCATTGTATTCCCAGCACCTACAGTAGTACTTGGCATAAATTAGATGCTCATTAGGTATTTATTGAAATCTGAATCAACATGATATGTTTAGGAATAAATGACCTTTTTACGAATGAATTTTCTAACTCATTAATTTTCTTATCTTTACTGCACATATTAACATATAGTTTTTATGAATTGTGTAATTTTCATACAAGTCACTGTTATCAGTCTCCCTATCTCAGCCTTCTGAGAAAAGGTCCTTGCACATATACAAGGACAGGCACGAAAAAAGTGCCCATGTCACTTAATTCATTGTTCTTTTATATTTCTAAGCATAACACACTTATATTATACTTGTCTAATAAGTGACTGTTTCTTGAAAACAAGACATAAGCCTATGTATCTTGATTTCCTAACACCAGCCTCAGAGCCTGACACACGGTATGAATATAGCAAACCAGTGGTTAATACGAAATCTAATAAATGACTCCAAGTAGGACCATGTGATTGTAGGTGATATACAGATACCTTATTCTGTGTATTAATGTCAGTGTGCTTGATGATGTTCTAGAAAGGGTTATACTAATTTTAAATATATGCAAGATAAAATAAAAATTGTATACATTATTAATTCATTTAATAATCTTGTTTAAGTTATTTTATAATCAGCATCTACTATATGTAAGATGTGTTTGTGTCTATCTAGTCATTTAAATATAAGAACGTCTTTCTTGGGAACTGAATATTAAAAACTCAGACCCTTCCTCAGAAAGTACATAGGATTATATGAGCATGCAATATTTCTTTGTACCAGTGCTTATATAAGGAACCAAAGTAAGTTTTTATAAGTAACTTGTGAGTGAATTTGGGAGCAAAATTAGGAATAAAAACATCACAATTGTTTTGTCCCCTAACCCTTTGGACCATTGCTCTGTGAAGCATCACCTTAAGTTTCTGCTTATTAAATGTGGGGATATTAATCTAAGGGCAGTTGTAATAAGAGATCACCACTACGTGCATAGTAAAGAAATATTTGTAAATCCCATTTCTCCCTCCTGTTCACACAATGTTTGGTAATTCCAATTGTTTTCCATTTTTTTTCCCTTCAACTTTTAGTTCCCAGCACTCCCACAAATATTGCTTTTTCTGATGTTCAGTCAACTAGTGCAACATTGACATGGATGAGACCTGACACTATCTTTGGCTACTTCCAAAATTATAAGATTACCACTCAACTTCGGGCTCAAAAATGCAGAGAATGGGAATCTGAAGAATGTGTTGAATATCAAAAAATTCAATACCTCTACGAAGCTGACCTAACTGAAGAGACAGTATATGATTTAAAGAAATTTAGATGGTATAGATTCCAAGTGGCTGCCAGCACCAATGCCGGCTATGGCGATGCTTCAAATTGGATATCTACACAAACCCTGCCTGGTCGTAAGTATTGTTCTGTATGTGTATATATACTTCTGCATTCAAGAAAAAGCTCTTTAAATATTTTTCCATAGAAATCATTCAAAATATAGGTAAAGATTGCTCTTGTAACTTTAAAATATAGGTAAAGATTGCTCTTGTAACTTTAGTTTTATATTTTAAAATTAACTGGTCGCCCTAATTGCTTAAACATCATTAACCATAATAGCATTTATTTTTTCTTAATTGAATCCCTGAAATTCAATTTCAGTCATTATTAGGGCTTTTCTCAAACTCCCAGAGTGGTACCAAGGTCCTAGAGTCTTATATTGTAACAAAAAGCATTATGATCCTCTAAGTGGTCTGTCATTAGGCTATACTGATAGCCATCAAGTACCCTTCGTCTATGCCTACATCTCCCCGTCATATCTGGAAGTTCTGCTGCTTTTATGCCAGGCTTTACCACGTTTTCAGTGACTTTAGGCTTACACACACACATAGAGTTTCAGTGATAAATAGATGCTGTTGTAGACCTTTATAAACAGTGAAATAAACTTTGATCTAGAGGCTTTATTTTTTAGGTTGCCAAATGTGTATCTTCTTACTATTCCCCGGAGTACCTGGCATAATGTTTATAGAGTAAATGTTCAATGAATGTTTGTTACTGCAATTCAGCATTTGAGACAGAATCCAGACAACTCAGCCTTCAACACAGTCGTCCAACCTCTCTTCTTTGTGGCTCTTGGACTCTTGATTTCTGTGAGATCTGCTCTTCTGGTTTTTCTCTCACCTCCCTGATAGCTCTTTCTCAGTCTCTTTTGCTTACTCTCTCTCTCTCTCTCTCTCATTTTTTAAATCTAAGTGTTGGAGTGTTCAGAGATAATATACTTGGCCCTTTTCTTTTTTTTTTTTTTTCTTTTTCATTGGCCCTTTTCTTTATCAACACACAACCCCTATGAGATCTTACCTTAAGTGACCTTATCCTGTCCTATGGCTTTAAAGTCTACTTATATAGTGATTATTCTCAAGTATCTATTTCCAGTTCTGATTGCTCCCTGGAACCCAAACAGTATATTTAACTGACATCATTGGGAAGGTGTGTCTAATATCCTCTCAAAATTAACGTGGTCGAAACACTAAGTCTCATCGTCTGAATGCAGAAAATGAAAATTTAGGCACTGTTCTTTTCCTCTTCTACTCTGCCAATGATTTATTTCAACCATGCTATCTAAACACATCCCTCCATTTGCATTACCAGCATATTAGTCCTATCCTTCATTACTGCTACCACTGCGTTAACCTGACCTCCTTAGCTTTCACGCTGATCTTTTTAAATGTAAATCAGATGATGTCACTTCCTTGTTTAAAGCCTTTCAGTGAATTTCCATTGCTCTTGGAATAAGATTTAAATTTCTTAACATGATTAACAAAGCCCTATGTGACTTGGCTCTTACCTAACACTCTAACCTCATCCATAATCATTTTCCCACTTACCATTATCCTCCACTTATACTGGATATTTTTTGTGTTGTTTGAACACACGTAAGTACTAGAACTTGGCCCTGTTCGTTTGGATTGGAATGTTTTTCCACGTCTGTCTTTGCATGAGCAGCTTTTTATAATGTATACTTCTACTTGAATGATTCATGCTAAGAATGAATTTCCTTGACCACCCAATCTAAAAGAGCCATACAGTTTTTTTCTAGAATATCATCTTATCTTAATGAAAATTTATAATTACCTGATCATTTTTTAGTTATATGTATTTGCTTATTTTTAGAAGGTGTCTTGACCATTGCTGTTTCTTTATTGGCTAGAATGGTGCCTGGCAACAGTAGGCACTCCATAAATATTTCCTGAACGTGTTAAACTTGATTAAATAAGCTAAAATGGGGGAGGCAGAATGAACTGTTTTCCAGTGCAGGGGATAGAGAGGATGATAGCGCCATAACAAAGAAAAGGAAAATATGGAAAAATCAAATCCAGGTTGCATTTAGTCAGTAATTATGGTTATTTTGAGCCTGTTAACTTTGAGAAGAAATAACTATGATAATCTAATTGACTAGAAAACAGAAAGAAACAGATGCTTAGAGATTAGAACATAGGTAAAGTTCGGAATTTTAGTTGCTTCAGCCAGTAAGAATAACCAAAATTACAAGTGACCAGGGACAACTTGAAGTTACCTGAAGACATCAGTCAGGTACCATAATGAATGAAGCAGGCTGATGTAAGGCGACTGAGAGTGGTGGAAACCTTGGCAGGTTAACAGAACGTGCTGTCTACAGGGGCAGCCACTACTCACCTCTGTCTGATTACTGTCTTATAGAGAAGTCATGCTATTAGGACTTAGGATGTTTTCAAAGAAATAGGAAACTTAGATTTTTTAATGTGAAAATACTTAATTTCTTGCTGTAACAAGTTTTTAAAATTTAAAAACATTTAGTTTTTTCAAACCAAACATGTCAGTAGCCCACATCTGGCCTGTGGGCAGCTAATTTGTTACCTTTGATTAAAATAGACCATATACCTGTGCATCTGCTGCCACTCAGGGTTCCCGTCCCACTCCTTAGGAGCGTCTCACTTGGACAGAAGCCTGCTACAGTGAGCCAGGAATTCGAATTTCTAAATGTATCATTTCCTCAAGTACTCTAGACAGGATGGTGGAAGATGTTCAATTAGCATAAAACAACATATAACCTGACCAATTCAAAAGCTGGTAAATGAAACTGGGAAGTTGTATTTTTTTTTTCTTTTTTTTTGCAGTACGCGGGCCTCTCACTGTTGTGGCCTCTGCCATTGCGGAGCACAGGCTCCGGACGTGCAAGCTCAGCGGCCATGGCTCACGGGCCCAGCCGCTCTGCAGCATGTGGGATCCTCCCAGACCGGGGCACGAACCCGTGTCCCCTGCATCGGCAGGCGGACTGTCAACCACTGTGCCACCAGGGAAGCCCGGGAAGTTGGATTTTTAAAGAATCCCCCATTCTTATTCTGAAAATTTGAGAGTCTTTCTGCTTGAATGTCATTTCTTCCCCCCACCGAGTCCCTCCACTTCCAACCCCACTTTAAGGTCTATGACCCACTCACTAGAATTTGGTCATTTTCAATTCCCTACTACTCCACTTTGCCTATTCTAGTTTAAAAGAATAATGGTAGAATATTTCAAATATTTCACAATCGGTGTGAGCTTTTTAAAAAATAAATAGCATTATTTTTCTAGTTTTATTAGGATGTGTTCCTTTGCCATCGGTGGTTAGTTGGTTGATTTGTTAGTTCTTGATGGAATGGAGAGGATAATCTTGGCTTCTTTTTCACCCCAGCTTCCAGATCTTTACTTGATGACTAATTGAAAGAGTGCCTTCGTATGGAGTACCAGTTTGACTTTTATCTGGTACTTTTCTTCTCTCTCGGTCTGGTATCTCACTGCCACAATTTGACTTCTCCATCAGAGAGTACTTGGGTGTGAAAAAAATTTATCAGTAGTTATAGTAGATTTTCTATGCTACTCCTATTCCCTTTTATTGTTCTTTATCCTTAAGGACTAATTTTCTACTCTGTTCTTTATCAATAAGATAGAAAAGGGGATACATGGAAAGTTGCCTTTCTACCACTGTGATTAAGAGAGAAAAGTGAAAAGATTTATATATTTCAGAATTTGTTACAACAGACTTACTATTTTTCTTGGCATTCTCAAACATTAGCTTTTCAGCTGAGTATTCATATGGGGGTGGTAATAATAAATTAATTTTGAAAGTTATGAGAATGAGTTGGTCACTCTTCATTTAGTCTCAGAAATGAAAGGGACATTTTTCTAATGATAAATGTATTTGAATTTCATAAGTGTATGGTAAAGTTTTATTTATTAAGCCAAGGAGAGATACTCTGAGGTGGCATTTGATATGAAAGACAGAAAGACACTACATATATTATTGCAAGACAATATATATAGTGAACTACTAACATATTGTATAAGAATATGAGAAATAAGAACAGTCAAGCAACAAAAATCTTGAAGAGTAGTAATGTTTTTAAGATTGAAAGCAAGTAATGCTTAGATTTTGATTCTACATACCAAAGATGAAAAGCATGACAGACATTTTGCAAACATAAAAAGTAATCTGGATGAAGAAATTTAATACGATTTTTTATGTCATTGATTCCAAAAAAGTGTTATGTTGTTTTATAAGAAAATAAAACAATGAAAATGAATGATTCCTCTGAATTATGGAAAACACTAAACAACAGTATAACTTAGTATAAAATCACTATTTCAGATTTGTGCATGTTACTCTAATAGCATCAAGTTGTGCCCAAGCACTTATTCCCAGAACTTCTTATCAAAACCTGGAGCTTCTTTGATAAGGAGCCTAGCAATTGATAGCTAGTTTGAGGTCAGATTATTCAACATTTGAATAGCTCAAAGAAGAAGACCACCCAGTTGGAATAATAAATATTATAAGATGTTCTCAAATGACTTGTAGAATAAGAAAATATGTTGTATTAACTCTCTCTGAGCTCATAAAGAAGAGCACTCAAATTGAAGATGCAGGGAGCAAAGCTGGAATGCAAGCTGAGAATTACATTGGGTTACTTTCTGAATCTAGATCTGCCACTGTACACTGGAGTGAATAAAAGAAACAACATTCGGTCAGCTCAAGCTAGCATTTCTTTCTCCCACATACTCTGATCTAGAAAATTGAAACCAAATTGTTTTTCTGCTTAAATCATCTGTATAAGAGCCATTACTCTGTACTTCATGCTAAGTGTGCAGAGATACAAACATAAGCACAGAAATTACAAATGGCAGAAATATTTAACTTGAAACATTAAAGTCTTATAGCTTATTTTACTCATCTCTTATTTTTCTGATTATCCTTATACTCAAAAGCAATTTGAGTTGTGTGTGGGGGAGGAATGCACAATGGAAGCTGTTAAATATCTCTGTGGTGCACAATAGGTACTTATAATGCGGAGGGAATGTACAACTTTAAAAGAGTGTGGGTGTGAAATTTAGTATGGAGTGAAATGGGACTCTCATAATGTGCATCTCCTATAGACCACCAGGACTGGAAGACAGCAAGAAAGGAAAATTCCTGGGGTAACACTTAGGTTGTGAAAACCACGGGATACCATACTCATGAGGAATTTTAACTACCCAAACATCTGTTAGGTTAAAAAAAATTCAGCAAAACATGCCTCATCAAAGAAGCTTCCAAGGAATGCAACTTTATGATTTAAAAAGAAGAAAAACCAAATAGAGGGCAAAGCACTCCTTAACATTTTTAAAAATGAGACATTGTTGATGAGTTACTATATATTCAATTATTTTTCTTCATATATTCTAAATGGTATAATGCACTTATAGTGTGGTGAAAGCTATCATAACAGAGGTAGGTATTCTCCTTTCTATAAAGAAGCAATTATATAATGATAAGAAGAGATGTTAGCCATAAATAAATAGGAAAATATAATTCATGACATGAAGAAGCCCATTTTGTGGCAGTGGGTTTTTAGAATAGGCTCTATCCTGGTGCCAGTAAAGGAATTGAATAGAATTTATTCTAGACATGATGGTTGTACTTCTGCAAAGTTAATTATATGCTGTTGAAAGTCTTCTAAGTTAGTTGCCTAAGACTCCCAAATGTGTAATTCAAGACGACATCTCTCTCTCTTCTAGACCTGCAGATTGAAGTTACTGGTATGACCGCTTAGGTTTCCACAGACATCTCAAACTCCATATTACCACTGTTCCTGCCCCACTGCAAGCCTCCTCCTACCTGTGTGTTCCCTGTTTCAGTGTATTGTACCATTGTTCGTCTGATTGTTCAAGCCAGCAATCTAGGAATCATTCTTAATTCTTTTTAGCCTTTCCCACCCCCAAGTACATACCTAACTCCTACTGACTTTCCCTTCTAAATATTTCTTGAATTTGTTTATGTTTCTCTGTTAAGGCTCCCTAAATTCAGCCGTCTCCTAGATTATTACAAAAGATATCTAAATGGTCTTTCTGTTCCCATTTTCTCTACCCTCCACCTGAACCTAGTTTTTGAATACACCTATCTATTATTCCTCTGCTTAAAATCTGATAGTTTTCTATTTTCCTATTGTGTAAAAATTATATTTTTAGTATGCTCTATATGGTTATTTATGATTTTTGTTCATATTCCCCACATGTACTTTGCTCTTTCTCCTTTGTGCTCCAGAGAAAGAGCAAAGTATGTGTGTTCTTTCTTACTGTCCTTTCTGTCCTCTTTTGGAGACCAACTGCCTCTTCTTTGCAATGGAGACCAAATATCTCCTTTGCAAAGCCTTCTATAAATTCCTCTTTCCACTCCCACCTTCCAAAAATTGTTTCTAAATACTGAACGTATTACATCATAATTGTTTATCTCTCTCTCTTGTCGAACTCTGAGCTCCTTACAGGCAGAGATGACAGGTGATCATGTCTTATGTATGTTTCTAATCTTCATGCCTATTCAATATCTAAGACTAAATGAATATGGCATTTGGACTCAAGGAAGACATTTGACTTTAATTGGAAAGTATTTCAATGTCAAAATTCTCCATATTGCAAAAATGTTCGTACAAATTTTCTTTCTGACTATAGCTTGTCTTTCAAATATTTACATGGTTATTGTCAAAACTAAAATTCTCCTGGTCAGTTTCCATTCATGTTTGACATGTTCAGCTTCTTTTATTTCACAAAACCAGTTTATTTTCTTTTACTTTATTTTATTTTATGTATTTATGTATTTATTTATTTATTGGTTGGTTGGTTGTAAAGGAAAGATTGCTTTATTCAGGAGGCCAGCAACCTGGGGAGAAGGCAGACTCATATCCAAGAACCACTCTCAAGATTTTGCTTGACCATGAAAGTTTTTAAAGGGAGAAGGGGAAGTTAATCGCAGTTAATCATTTGGGGAAGGGGTGTCAAGAGTCTTATCTTCCACTGTGTGCAGATTTTCTTCTGATTGGTTGGTGGTGAGGTAACAGGGTGTTGCTTCAGGAATTATACTCTGCCTGAAGTTACCACCTTCCACCTGGGTGGGGGCCTTAGTTTGATTTTAGATGCTATCACTTTCAAAGTAGTCTCCCAACCAGTTGTTAGTGCCCCAAAAGTTGTCGCAAAGAAACGGCACAGAAGATGTGCCCAACGGTGTTGACAATGAGCAGGAGTTGGTCTAGCTGGTCTCAGGACTTAATGAAGCTCAGGTTCTTGATGTCGCATTGCAGAAAGAATTCAGTGAGAGACAAAGTGATGGGGAAGAAGTGGATTTATTTAGAGAGAAACACACTCCACGGATGGAGTGTGGGCCATCTCAGAAGGTGAGAAAGACCCAGTCTATTTTATATTGTTGATTTTTTTTTCTTTTTCATTAATTAACATAAGTTTGAATTACTGCATGTAGAAAAGAAATATGCTCATAATAAATTGAGGAGGATTTCAGACAATGAAAGAAAATAATAAATGCCTATTTCAGAGTGGATTGAAGCTTTAATAGTATCGAAATGATTAACTGAGATAATAAACTGTGATTGATAGTCCATGAAGAAAACAAAGGAGACCAATGTATAAATTTGGGTTGCTAAGTATAATTACAAAGAGAGGATATTTACATGAAATCATAATTTAAAGAACATTATAGTAAGCATGTAAAATTGTCTATTAAAGCATTCAACTGTATACTTAAAAGAGCTTTTGCCAGGTTATTAAACAGCTTTCCATAATATAAATAAAAATATTTTGAAATCCTATTACATAAGCACGTATTTTTCAGCAAAATCACTAAAAATCAAAGGATAAGAATGATCACTATATTATTTTTTAAATCATCAATATTATAGAAAGCCTGGGTTTTTTTTTCTTTAATCTTATATGCTTTTATTGCCCGTATCAGAGTTTCTTTCAGTTTATTTGGATTTTTGTGAGATGAACCATTCAAGGTACATGAAAAGACATAAGTATGCCTCTAGAAAGCCTGGTTATTAAAAGAATAAAAGAAGAAACAATCTTTCTCCTAATAATAGCTAGCTGTATTTTATCTTTTAAAAATTCAATGAATTCTCCCACTTTCTCATCGCAAACTTCAAATTTCATGTTGAATTGAATTGATTTTGACTTTTCTGAGAATCTTCTTTCTCTTGGTTTAGAAAGAAGTGTGAAGTACATTTCATTCTTTGTGATTTCTGGTCATTAACCTCAGTTCAGGCCTGCCTTAGTATTAGGCCCTAGGCCAACAAATTTTCAGCTCTGTTTTCTTCTGCATTTATTAAGGAAGAAGGGAGAACTCTGATTTGACTATGGAAAACTCCCATTTCTGAAAAAACCATAGGATTGCTATGTCTGGTAGTTGAGGGCACCTTTTGGTTGGGCCCAGTACCTGAGCTGAGACTCCTTGGCTGGACAGTTAAGAATAATGACAGAAATAGCTAAGCTTATCAGGTGTTTATTATGTGCTGGTACTATTCTAAGAACTATACACACATTGATTTATTCATGAACCTCATTCATTTCTAGGTTAGAGCCTGTGCTCTTAGATCTTGACAAAGACTTGGGTAAAGCCTCATGGTGGTATGAAAGTACTAAGAGATGGAAGGGTGCTAAGTAGTATACAAAGAGAAGATAGGTGAAACCCTAATTTAAAGGAACTAACAGAATGCATGTAAAATTAAACTATTTAATAAAGCATTCAACTCTTTTTTAAAAAATTTTTTATTGAAGTATAGTTGGTTTACAACATTGTGTTAATTTCTGCTGTACAGCAAAATGATTCAGTTGTATATACATTCTTCTTTATATTCTTTTCCATTATGATTTATCATAGGATATTGAATATAGTTCTTTGTGCTATACAGTAGGACCTTGTTGTTTATCCATTCCATATATAATAGCTATAAACCCAACCTCCCACTCAGTCCCTCCCCCAACCCCCTCCCCCTTGGCTTGTGGTTACAAGTCTATTCTCTATGTCCATGAGTCTCCTTCTGTTTCACAGATAGGCTCATTTGTGTCATGTTTTAGATTCCATATATAAGTGATATCATATGGTATCTTTATGATTTAGTTAACTTAGTATGATAATCTAAGTATGATAATCTCTACTTGCATCCATGTTGCTGCAAATGGCATTATTTCATTCTTTTTATGGCTGAGTAGTATTCCATTGTATATATGTACCACATCTTCTTTATCTATTCATCTGTCAGTGGACATTTAGGTTGTTCCCATGTCTTGACTGTTGTGAACAGTGCTGCTGTGAACATAAAGGTGCAGGTATCTTTTTGAATTAGAGTTTTGTCTGGATATATGCCAGGAGTGGGAGTGCTGGATCATATGGTAATTCTGTTTTTTGTTTCCTGAGGAAACTCCATACTGTTTTCCACAGTTGCTGTAACAACTTACATTCCCACCAACAGTGTAGGAAGTTTCCCTTTTCTCCACACCCTCTCCAGCATTTATTTTTTGTAGATTTTTGATGATGGCCATTCTGACCGGTGTGAGGTGATACCTCATTGTAGTTTCTATTTGTATTTCTCTAATAATTAGTGATGTTGAGCATCTTTTCATGTGCCTATTGGCCATTTGTATTTCTTCTTTGGAGAAATGTCTATGTAGATCTTCTGCCCATTTTTCAATTGGGTTGTTTTTTTGTTGTTGAGTTGTATAAGCTGTTTGTATGCTTTGGAAATTAAGCCCTTGTCAGTCGCATCATTTGCAAATATTTTCTCCCATTCTGTAGGTTATCTTTTTGTTTTGTTTACGGTTTCCTTTGCTGTGCAAAAGCTTGTAAGTTTGATTAGGTGAACTCTATATTTATTTTCAAAAAAAACAAAAACAAAAAACTTTTGCCAGGTTGTTAAGCAAGTTTTCCAGAATATAAATGAAAATAATTAGAAATCCCCATTTGCATGAACAAGTGGAATGTCTTTTTCAGCAAAGCACTAAAAACCAAACAGTTAAAGGAAACTTAAAGGATAATCAGTATGTGGCATTATTAGCTTTGAAAACTGAGACTAAGAAAGACCTGGAGATATTGTACAAGCTTCTGATACATGATCCAACCATCTCCATTCCCAAACAAATTAAGTGGGACTTGCCCTAACACACATAACCTCTAACTACACTTTTAGTTTCTCTTCTCTTTAATTATACCCTTGATAGTTATTTTACCCTGATTATACCTGCATACAATGCATGGGAGAATGAAGTAGCAATGTTTATCCCAGCCCTAACACTCTGTAATGGTGATGGCCTTATCTGAATTATTCCAGGTTGCTCCTACACATAGCTTCAAGGTACCATAGAAATGATGATGTTTTCTTATGTTCTTACGGAACATGATGACCTGTTATTACTCTAGAAACTTTGGGAATGAGAGGGAGTGATGGTAGGGAGAAACCTCTTCATCGTTTATTCAGAATTAAAATACATGAACGGCACAAGGAGACCAGTGTGTGGAGTGTCTGTTAGCTGGATGCAAGTTTCCATGTTTATCACCAGCTCCCAAGCCCTCCACCACTAACTACATTCCCAGTCTTCACAGAAACAGTAATCCCCCTTTCTAACCTTGTTACCAAGAGTTCTAATCATTGGTACCTGATCTGAAGAGCAGTGCCACTGCTTTTTCCAATAGTACGTTGATGTTACAGAGCAGTGGCTCTTAAACTTGTACCACGAGCATTAGAATCATCAGGAGGGCTTGTTAAAACACGGAGTGCTAGGCCCTACCCAGGTCTTCTGATTCAGTAAGTCAGGGGTGTGATCTCAGAATTTGCTTTTCTAACAACTCCCCAGGTAATATTGATGCTGCTGGTTTGAAGACCACATTTTTGAGAACCACTGTTGCAGAAAGTTGTTTTAGGAACATAATGCTACTCTAGAAAAAGTTGTATTATCTGATCCTAAAAGCAGTGGAACTAATATGAGAATATTTCCATTCTTACCTGGCATGGCTAATATTGGAAGTGAGAGTTTTTTGGTATTTTGTATTTTTTTCCACCTAAGCTAACCTGAAATGACTCAGAAAATTACTCATTCAGCATCAAAGAAAATGGTCATACAATGAAGTCTAATACTGTGGGCATCCATCAATCATTCTCAGTACTCATCAAACAGTCTAATAGGTCAGATTCTTATGATTGTAATAGTTGCCCATTGTGCTACTATCTTGCTGTTGGGAAATCTAACTGTAAAACAAAATTAAAATCTTGTAAAAGGGTAGGAAATATTTCATACACCAACAGTAGTATCTCATACTGGGCAGTGAAATCACTGGGCTCTAGGGAAACATTCAACACCAGTGAAGGATAGCCAATTAGTGCAGTATTGTAACCAGTCGGATGTGACCTGAGATGCTCTTGGCCTCCATCAATATGGTCAATCTAATCGCTGAACTTCTTCAGGGCCCTTGATGCCCTGAATTATTTAAGATGTAAGGAAGCCACCCAAACAACCCAGCCAATTAGATTTTGTTTAGTCCTGAGAGACATCTAAAACTTAAAGCAAATTCCTTCAGGTATGGTGAATCTAAGGCAACTCACAGTCCTAGAGGCTGTTAATACTTGTATAAGCTGAGAAAGAATGGGAGCCCTTCATTTAGTGATGACAGTAGATAGGAATCTGATGGTCCAGTGTACCACATCCTGAAACTAAAGTACCCTGAAGGGAAGGACCTTTAAATAAACTTGAAATGAACTTAAATTCAAATAGATGTGCAGACAATCTAAATCATACATGTGTACAGAGCTCAATATTTTTTGTCTTGTGAGTTGCTGTCAGGTCATTTATTTATTTATGCTTATTCTTTAGGAAGGTCACTACAGCATGCATTAAAAACCAGAGTATTTTCTACAACATTTTTCATCATTAAATAAAATTTACAGGGATCTGCAGAAGGCAGAGTTTCTAATAACTCTTTGAATGTGCTTATTCTGAAAGTGTAGTATTAGACACACCAAAATTTGATGGTTCTTAATCAAAGTGTCATAGACTTGGGGGCATTCAAACTTTTATATGTACTAGGCATAATGATGGTCTATCCAGACTCACCTTTCAGCTAACACACTTAGCATGGGGACACAGATGGATGGGAAAGATGACCCTGACCCACATAAGACCCACATTCCTGTGCAAGGATAGAAGCATGATAATCAGGAAATGATGGTTGTTAGTTACAGAAAATGCATTATTGTGAAAACCAGGGGAAAAGTGCTTATGAGAGGAAGTGATTGGATTATGGGGAATGAGAGAATAAGGATAGATCATTCCTACTGAGTAAATTGCTGTGATTTATAAGAGAAAGGGTATAGTGATATCTTGGCCTACTACTGACTAGATTCATTTCACAAACAATCCTAAATCAGAATGTGACAGTTTATGGAGAGACAAACAAAGTCTCCCAAAGATGCTTATATATTACTAAGCTTTTAAACTGGCATATTTTCAGTTCCCCATACCTTTACTGCTTTAAGCTTCCTTTATTTTGATTGTTGACATTCATAATTGTAATTTTGTATTCCCCCTTATGTAACTCTAATAATAGTTTACTACACACTGGAATAAAAGAAAAAATAATACTGAATTATTTTATTATGCATTTTTGGAATTTTGATAAATTCCAAGAGAAAATTGCATAAAAGAAACTTGAAAATGTTATTTGCTTAAAAGTACATTATAATATTTGGACAATATTAAAATAATTAGATACTATTTTATAGTATACTTTGAGCATTTGGTGTTCTAAATATTTCTCTTAAAATATCCGTGAATTAATCAAATGTTTATCTTTCATTGCTTTACACAGATGAAATATATATTCAGTTATATATTATGTGCATAATAATATATTCATATCAGTTTAGTTAGGTATGTATTTACTTTTTTAATTTCAGATTTAGGAGTTCTTATTCCATCATATTATAATTCTTCAAGAATATAGATTAATATAATATGTTCTAAGAGAAATATT
Source organism: Delphinapterus leucas (assembly GCF_059928025.1). Taxonomy (NCBI): domain Eukaryota; kingdom Metazoa; phylum Chordata; class Mammalia; order Artiodactyla; family Monodontidae; genus Delphinapterus; species Delphinapterus leucas. The sequence goes on from NC_143139.1 coordinate 64,602,611, forward strand.
TCATAAAGGATTTAACACAGGGAACACTTGTGTAACAAAACAGGCAATTTTATCAAGTATACTGAAAATGCAAATGTTATTAAGAGAATCTGATTGTTTCTTAAAAAAGAAAGAAAAAAAACACTTTAGGAAAGTTCAAGAATTAAAGCACAGCTCAGCGAGGGGCTAAATACCTTGCCTTTTTATAATGATTGATTAGTGCATAGAACTTAAAATATTTAGTAGTTCAAGTGGTTAGTATGTACCATGAATGATCTTTGAATGTCGTTTTTCTGTCAGCTCTGCTTGGGGTAGCAGACACTCCCTGATGAGGGCTTTGATTGCTGGTATTAAAGGAATGATTGCAGGGTTGACATTTTACTATGAAAGACGAGAAGTTGAAGCAAGGCATCATACTGCTTTCTGAGCTGGTCTACAGACATGTTTGCGAGACTAGCCGAGGTTTTCCTTGGCAAATGGTTTTGGATCTGTCCTCATTTGAGACCCCAAAGATCCAGACTACAGAGCAGAGAAGACACAGACATAGAAGAATATTTCCAGAAAATATTTGTAAAAACAAGCTACCATCAACCTAGTCACAGAAAAATCTCATCGGCTTTCTTATCACAGAAAATTCTCAGTAAGCTGTCCATGTTATCTGGGCAACAATAATGCACCACCTTGCCTGCCTGCTAGAATGAGTTAGGTTTAAAAGTGTAATCCCGACAGCCATCGAGTTTATATATGTTATAGAGGTATAAGAATAACATTCTGGAGATAATCTGTCCTCTTTTGATATAATGAATTTTGGCCCATCTTCTTGGTATGAGTTAGATACCAAGCACCAAAATCTATAGAGGCTCCTTCTAGTTCATGATATTAGTTCATTAAACTATGGCGTTTATCTTTTTTGCCTGTGACAGCAGTTCTTAAAAGACCTTAGCCGTGGCATTAAAGGCCCTACACAATCTGGCCTCATTTCCTGTCTGACTCAACATTCTGACTTACTTGGCTTCAGCCTCACTGGAGTCCCTGTTATTCCTAGAATACACCAGGCACAGTCCTGTCTCAGGGTCTTTGCACTGGCCATTCTCCTCCCTGTGACACTCCTTCTTCAAACATTCCCATGCTCCCTCACCTCCTTCAAATCTTTGTTTAAATGTTACCTGTTTGGAGAGGCATAGCCTGACCACCATATTTTTTAAAATAGTAACTCCTATCTACATTCCCATCCCAATTACCCTGCTTCATTTTTTGTCATGGTACATATCACTTCCTAACATAGTATATCATTTATTTGTATGTTATATATTAATTTATATAATTTTTTAATAATATATATTATTTGTCTCCCTCCACTGAAATAGTGGTTCCATGATCTTTGTATCTTTGGTTTTCTTCTCTATTCCCAGCACCTCAAAAATGCCTGCCTTGAGTAGGTGTTCAATAAACAGTTGCTGAGTGAAGAAGAGTGGGTACATACTAGAAGCTCTATATGGATAGGTCCACAGCTACCTTGATCACTTCTATAAGTTTGGTGTCTTCCCAGTCCCTGGCACATAGAAGATGCTCAATAAATATTGATTGGATAAATGCATAAATTTCACCTAAAAGCCAACAGAACATTTTGGTAGAAATAAAGGAAAAGGTAGGCTAAAATATTTTCCTGTCTCATACCACTTGAAATGTGCAGCCTGTCAGAAAATTCTTCCTCTTTACAATGGTCCATACAGAGCTAGAAGGCAGGTTTTGCAAAAACATTAATAAAGGATAAATAATCAATAGCCACCTTAATAAAGCTTTACTTAGCTTCTAGCCCATCCCCTTTTACAGAGTCAAAGGCAGGAGACAGGCCATTGAAACCCACAAAACATCTTACATTTTTCAGAGCCATTTCTCCATGAGGAAAGTATATAATGATGATCAGTAATGGTGTACCTAATCCTGAAGCCTATCCACTCCTTATTTCTAAGGAATATCCAGCTTGGGAAGGAAAGAGAGTTGCCACTTTTGAATATGGAGTGCATTATTCTGTGAGGGCATCCAAAAACAATTATGCTGGTGGCAGGAGACCTCCTGTAGCTCTCATTTGTTATGTGTATAGTTATCTAAATGAATTATGCTACAATTTGAGGCAGTTTTCCTAAATCTAGGATCCTAAAGTTAGAATAAGACTGAAGATCTCAGGACATGCAGGGTGTGTTTAAGTGCTGAGATTCCATGATCTCTCTACATTTAGTCACCAGAGAAATCATGTGCCTAATTCTGTCATTATTTTTAACACCTCTCAGCTTATCGTACCTCTGAATCCAGGAGCATCCCCTCCTCACTCTCTCCCCTGGAGGCCATATAGACTGGATCTCTGAGTCAATGTTCAGAGTATTGCACAAAGTTCAGAAAAGGTACAAGTAGGAAGCATATGTTTGTCACCCCAAAAGCATTTTCCCACAGAAACTTTCTTATACATATTTCCTAGAGTCATCTATAGTAACATTTGAGTGCTTCTTTAAATTGTTTCAATGCTACTATTAAAAAATACCTTTATGGGCTGAGCTGGGCTCCCAAATTCCAAAACATATAATATCATCTCTCTTGGAAACGTTCTAAATACCAATAACTCATTCATAGTTCAAAGATTGTCACTACTATTAGCATCTTAAACAGCTACCTGGTGTTGAAATAAAACTTTTGTCTTTCTTCAGAGCCTGTGACTCACTTGAACCAGATATACTTGCCATATTTATACTATCCCAATTTGTAAGGAATTATCTGAAAATTTTTTAAAACCCTTTTCCATCTTGGTCCTGTCTCCCTGGTTCTAGGCTCATCTTTCCAGTTGCCAGGCAGGCATCTGAATCCTTGTGAGTATCTCAGACTTAATGAGTACAGACCAAATTTATCATCTCCTGCCATAGTCTTATCCCTACCAAAACTAGTGTCTGTTCCTGAACGTGCTGTTGTTGTGAATTCTAGCAATACTCTCCCAGTATTAATACATGAGTTAGCTTTTACTACATTCCTCTATTTCACATCTCATCTGCCCTTCAGTTCTTTTTATTAGATTTTCTAAGGGCTCTGGGATTCATCTCCTCCTATCTCTACCTACTGTCACTCTTCTACTTTTGGGTCTCATCAGATCTCACCTGGCTTTTTGGAAATAGCCTATCTGGACTCATTGCTTCAGAGCACATATCTTTTTCATAGCTGCATCAGATTTCTTCCTAAATCATTAGAAAAATACTTCCCTTCTCAGAACTTTCAGTGACATCCCATTGTTTAAAGAATGAACTTCAAACACTTTTAAGATAATCGAGTGCTCCCTAACTTAGTTCCCAAATGACTGCTTGAGGCTTGTTCCCTACCCTATCCCTCCATTAATGCTGGTCTTTCTGTGATATCTCTATTCCTTAAATTTAGAGGTTCTGATTTTTTTTTTTTGTACCATGCATTCCTTGGACAGTCTGGTGAAGTGTGTGGACCCCTTCCTAGAGTTATATTTTTCAATTATAAAATAATAAGCATAAGCATAAGATTAATAAGTGTAAGAAAGCCGTTCTGCAGAAATAATATTCTGCCTGTGGATCCCATTGTTTATATCTTTGTGGCTTTGCTTAGGACCTTCTTAGCAAAGAAGTGCCCCCAAACCTGCCCCTCTGATTATTGAAATCCTTCTCATGTTTCAAAGTCTATTCAATCCCCAGCTCCTCTCTGCAACTTTACCTTGACTCCCCACCCAACGGTACTCACCACTGTCTTTGCCGTCTCATAGTAGATTATTTGTATTTCTAATTAGTTCTTATCTTTACTTTGCCCTTTGTTATAATATTTTGTATTAATTTACAAAAAGGGCCAAACACTAAACTAATGGGCTACTTTCACACATTGTGTGTTCGCAGTTCTTTTTAAAACACTGTGAAGTATGCATATGAAGAGAAAACTGAGGTCCAGAAATTTTATTGTCTGACCAAGATCATACAACTTGTTGCTGTTATAAATTTGAGGAAGTGAATATTTTCTCTTCTTCTTTACCCCTTCTCAGGATCTAAGGAATGATATTGTTCAGTAATGTTTGTTCATGTGGATTTAAAAATCAGAAATGCTGGGAAATACTCATCTCCCAATATTTAATATCCCTGGAATTGACGAGGGGCCGTGATAGGACAGGGATGTGTAAACAGCGTTTCTAGGTCAATGTCTATGTCAAAGTAACTGTGACTAAATCCTTCTTAACATACCGAAAACTCTTCTAATTCCTAGTAGTTTCACAAATTGAAATTTCAACACAGGTTTTCATCAGTCAGTTCCTTAAAATATTATTTCTTGTTTTGCACTCTTGAGGAAAGACAACAATAATAAAAGCAAGACAAATTAAAGAATTTGTTTGGAATCCTAATGAACTCAGGAAATGTTTACATTTGTAATAATAAGATCAGTTGTATAACCTATTTCCTATGCTACCCCTCAGTGAAAACAATAAACCAACCCAATTTATTGATACATTTGTAAGACAATACATTTTAAATATAATTCACTTGAACCAGGTCCACTTTTCTGTAGTCAAATATGTTTAGTTTCTGCAGGTTTTCCTAAAACAACATTGTTAAGCTAATTATTTTAAAATAAAATATTGATTTGTTCAAAAAGATTTATTTTAGCAATAGTAATGCTTTCTTTTCAAACTGTTATTTCAAGTTTAAAAATCATGTATTTATGACCATTAATTTCTCATATGGAAGTTCTTTATGCATATAATTATTTTGAAAGTAATTACATCGTTTGATTTGCCAATGCCTTTTAGCACGCTGTGAACTATAAATTTATGTATAATTAATTCAGCATGATTATCCTTTTTTACGGTCTTTTCTATTATCGTATTGTGGCAAATACTAGCTTCAATGTAGCAAGGTAATTGAATTTTTTCTATTTTCATAGCTCCAGATGGTCCTCCTGAAAATGTGTATGTAGTAGCAACATCACCTTTTAGCATCAACATCAGCTGGAGTGAACCTGCTGTCATTACTGGACCAACATTCTATTTGATAGATGTCAAATCGGTAAGGCGTGTCTTACCTTCTACAAAAGACAGTATAGAGCATGGTTAAGAATATAGGTTTTGGAAGCAGACTTTGAATTTTAATCTCAGCTCTGTTAGGCAGCTTACTTAACTTGTTTGTCTTTCAGTGTCCACATCTGTAAAATAAAGATTGATAATACTACCCAGTGTAGAGAGATTTTGTGAGGACTAAGTTAGAAAATGTACCTAAAGAACTTAAAACATTGCCTGACGCATAGTAAGTGTTCAATAAATGTAAATAAAGTATTGTCACCATGGTTATTATTGTATTTATCGTCAGGGTATAGATGATGTATATAAACGAGGTTAAGTTGATAATAATATATTGGTTTAAAATACAGTGAAAACGAACTCAAAACATAAAAGGAGAACGGACAAGGCATTAGGAGAAATATCTCCCAAATAAGATAGCATCAGAGCTTAATTTTGAAAATAATTGAAGCAGAACATGAAAAGGAAATGGTAATAGAAGTTAGAATAATAGAAAAGTTAGCTTCCTTCAGGAAAAAGCAAGTAGTTCTGGAATCCTTGGTCAAAACTTTCAAGAAGAAAAGGCTGAGAGATGAGGCCAGATCAGGAGGCAGGCTTATAACATGTTATGGAGTGTGGGTTTCATGGTAAGGGCAGTGGGGTGCCAATTGTGGAATTAAAGCAGTGTTGGGATACAGATTTCTGTTTTACAGGATCAGTATGGGTACATTGTAGAGAATAGTTTTAGAGAAGTCCTGGGGGTGCAAAATTAAATAAGGAGACAGGAAACTATAAGAGTAAAACTGGGGCTTCCCTGGTGGCTCAGTGGTTGAGAGTCCGCCTGCCGATGCAGGGGACACGGGTTCGTGCCCCAGTCCGGGAAGATCCCACATGCCGCGGAGCGGCTGGGCCCGTGAGCCATGGCCGCTGAGCCTGTGCGTCCGGAGCCTGTGCTCCGCAACGGGAGAGGCCACAACAGTGAGAGGCCCGCGTAACACACACACACACACACACAAAAGAGTAAAACTGAACAAGAAAAGAAGGACAGAGGAAATGGAGTGAGGAAAACAGAATGAAAAATAATTTAAAACTACAGGATTTGGTGAAAAAAATCTGTGGATGGTGAGTGAAGAGAATAATCAAGGATGACTTTAAGATATATGATTTGGAAAATTGTGAGGAGGAACAAATTTGTAGAGGAAAGGCATGAATTCAGTACTAGATGCACCGACTTTAAGATGCCTGGGAATCCTCCAGATGAAGATAGCCCATTAGCAGTTTTTTTTGTGGATCTGTAGCTCCGGAGAGGAAGTTTGTATTCCCAGATTTGGGAACTGTTGGTGTTTCGATGATAGATGAAATAATATGAGTAGATGAGATTAACTACACAACATGTAAAGCCTCTTCTGTAAGAACTAACCTGAGGATAGTATCCTGGGGAATACAAACATTTAAATAAGATGTCCCTGAAGACACCAAATTGGAGGAGCCTTCCGGACAGAAGGAGACCCAAGCATGAGAGTCAAGCCTTTCACCTAAGACAGGGTGCTGCACAATGTGAATAATGCAGAGTTGTTATCTAGGGTTAGAATTGGAAATATCTCCTTGCCAGCCTGCTTGAGCTTTACTGGACCTGATGAGCAGTCTCTTACGGTTGCATCTAACACGTTAAATTAGGTAATTCATGGTGAATTCTCCTCTCCTTGCTGTTTCTATCCATCTCTTGTTTAACTTTTATGATTTTTTTATGTCTTTATATTATTTCTTAAAGGAAATACTTCTTTCTCAAAAGACGTGTCATGATTAAAAGAAAGTTTCAGGGTTTATTGGTACATTTGTTCTCCCATTCAGTCTTCAGTTTATGTTCCTTTTTTAGAGCATATCTGTGAAGATTTTTAGTTAATAATTAGCCAAAAATAATCAACACAAATGACAAATGCTCTGGGAATAGCATTAAAAGCAAATTATAAAATGTTAATGCTGGGGTTTCCCTGGTGGCGCAGTGGTTGAGAGTCCGCCTGCCGATGCAGGGGACACGGGTTCGTGCCCCGGTCCGGGAAGATCCCACATGCCGCGGAGTGGCTGGGCCCGTGAGCCATGGCTGCTGAGCCTGCGCGTCCGGAGCCTGTGCTCCGCAACGGGAGAGGCCACAACAGTGAGAGGCCCGCGTACTGCCAAAAAAAAAAAAAAAAAAAGTTAAATGCTGTGCTCTATCTATCAAGTAAAAGACACTTTATTAAGGAAAATAGCTCTCTCTTGGAATTTGGTTGTGTTTAAAGGAGGGAAAAATAAAACAGTAAAAATAGTGATTTATAACCTCATTCTCTTAGCATTCTTACTGAGATTAAAAATGAGCAAGGGAAAGAGAGAAGGATGGAAAGATAACTAATATTGTAATTGCTTATTTCAGTTACATATTAGCTCTTCATATGCATTGTATTATCATATCTAATAACATTTTGATGTAAATGTTATCTTCATTTTGCATAAAGGGGAACTGAGGCACAGAGATGATAAATAACTTCTCAAATATTAAGATGTGGCTAAAACCAGTAGACAATGGTGTGATGGAAAATAGGAAAAACCATCAAAAAGCAAATAAAAATTGCCAAACTGAAATATATGCTCACCAAAACACCTTTGGATCAAAGATAGCAAAAATTCAAACAGATTCTAACACTTCAGAGTTTCCCTAGGATTCTTGCAACTAAGTTGTCATTTGTTCCTTCTTCCCTTCATTCTTTCAACACACTTTATGTTTTTAATTTTTATATTGGAGCATAGTTGATTAACAATGTTGTGTTAGTTTTAGGTGTACAGCAAAGTGATTCAGTTATACATATATACATGCATCTATTCTTTTTCAAATTCTTATCCCATTTAGGTTATTACAGAATATTGAGCAGAGTTCCCTGTGCTATGCAGTAGTTCCTTGTTGGTTATCTATTTTAAAAATAGCAATGTGTACATGTATCCCAAACTCCCAACATGCTTTTAAATACATTCAAATGCCAGCATTGTGGTACGTGCTGGGTATGTAGAAGTGAACAAGTCTGACGTGGTCATTATCCTTATAGAGTTTATCTGCAGCTCATTTCATGAATATATAACTATCTACCTTCAAAAGTCATTGGCTCGCAGGCCAAAGAAGAACGTATGTCACTGAATTTAGGACTTATGCTGCAGCCTGGCCTCTGCCAAATACTAACCGCAAGGGCATAAAACTCTTCCCTTAAAAGACTCAAATTAAGCAAAACTTGACAATCTTGAATAAAGATATATGGGCTCAGCTATCATCCTGGATGATTCTACTGGAAATTAATGCATTTTGTGGCCCTTTGTTTGTTGGCCCCTTTATTTTTTAACTTAGCAAATACTTAGTAGCTTCTTTCACCAAGACAAAGATGGAAAACAAAGTTCTGCTTCCAAGTAGCTCACACTCTAGAGAATGACACCAGAATATAAAGAGCTAGTTGTAGAGTATGAGGTATGCAGTCTTTTTTGGAATATAAACTAACAAAGTAATTAATTATGGGGGACATAATATATAGAGGAGACTGCACAGAGAAGATGAAATTTGTTCTGTTCTGGGATGTAAGAATTAAATGGGGGTGTACCAGGTGGGGAAGAGTGCAGGTGGGGCAGGCAAAGGAGAGGAAAATAGAACCAGAATCTAATTACTGACAGTGTATATGAAACAACCACACTTCAAAAAAAAATGGCAGACATTTCATCATAATAATCGATGATCAAATATGAGCAAACAAATTTGGAACTGATTGAAGGGAGATGATGGGTCAAAAAGGTCTGGGGTTTCAGTCCTGGGTAAGTGGACGAATATTAGTTAATGATAGTAGGTTTAGTGAAGAAAGAAAATGAATTTTTCCACATGCAGTATTTGAGGGCACAGCATTCTTTTTGAACTTTACTGTATATTTTTTAAGATATAGTAGATCACATGCATGTTATTTCATGTTTTACTACTTGCTATTTGTTATCCATTTTTTAATGGAAGGCATTGGAATAATTTCGTTTTACTTTATAAGACCACGCCCCATGACTTGGTGTAGAGAGGTCTGGACTCTTCAAAGACCTGGGAGTAAATCCTGTCTCAGCTACCAAGTTGCTATGGAATCTTGAGGAATTCAGCTCAACTCAATAAAATCAGAGTTGAAATAGCTATAGTAGTCAGGCAAGGAACATCAAGGAACAGTCACAATGAAGCTTCAGTGATGAATTGGAGACCCCTGCCCCATTAGAGGAGCCACCTGTCACTCATCTCTAGATAATTGTTACCCAGCATGAATATAAGCCTAGTCATAGGGGAAATTTTAAAAGCCCGATTTGTATGAGATATTTAGATGTTGACAACTAATTAAATACTAAATACACACTTTCTACCAGTGGGTGCATGCACCCGATCAATTGGATTCCTACACTGATTGATTTGTTTTTCTGACAGTTTAGAAGTGGAACACCTCCCTCCACTGCTCTGGTTCGATCTGTTTGACTTTTTGCAGATCTGCTATTTTTCAGCCTTTTGCTGTGTTTCTCATAGCAACATCGTTTTTAGTTTAAAAAGTTCTTAGAAAAGAGCATTTGAAGAACATATTAAACAAAAAAACATCTTTCAAAGTTATGAGAGAGGGTCAGGTTGAAAATGAACTTGATAATGAGGACAGTGTATCCAACTTGTTTTTAAGTCTTTCAAGTACTTGAGAGAAGCAGGCATAATAGAATTTCAAACTTGCTGTTGTTCATCTCAGGCAAAGCCCTTCTACTTAGTGCTAGAAACTTTAGCTGTGTTTAATCCCTACAGTGAATAGGCCAGACTCTCCATCCAAGACAGACTATGTTTTAATAAATTATACAACTATATTTAATATACCTAAGCATACTCATTTGTATACATTTAATAATTATGACATCATGTTAATTAATTGATTCCTTACTTAGTGCCTTGCATGGTGCTAGATCAGTTTTTCAAACTTCAATTATGACCAGCATTTTTTAAATGAATTGGAATAAAATTAAAAAGAGCAGAAAATAGCAAAGTGCATTTCAGAAGTTGTATTTCTGAAAAGCAATTTTCAGTTATAAAGAATACACACACACACACATCCTGAATTACGTTGCAAAATGTTTCATTTTTGTTGATCATGGTAAAAAAAAACAATTGCAAATTTCTGTGCCGGCTACTTCAGATCTGTTTTTTCTGAATCATCAAAATATTTTAATTAGATATTATCACCCCAATCTTACATATACAGAAAGTAAGACAGAGAGCATAAATGACTTATCAAATGCTACAGGAGTTATTAAGTGACCAGGTTGGGATTTGAACCCCTGATGGCTGGGAACCAACCTATATTCTTTCTTCTGTAAAACACTGGAGTATAAAAATAAACAAATGGGACCTAATGAAACTTAAAGGCTATTGCACAGCAAAGGAAACCATAAACAAGACCAAAAGACAACCCTCAGAATGGGAGAAAATATTTGCAAATGAAGCAACTGACAAAGGATTAATCTCCAAAATTTACAAGCAGCTCATGCAGCTCAATATCAAAAAAACAAACAACCCAATCCAAAAATGGGCAGAAGACCTAAATAGACATTTCTCCAAAGAAGATATACAGATTGCCAACAAACACATGAAAGAATGCTCAACATCACTAATCATTAGAGAAATGCAAATCAGAACAACCATGAGGTATCACCTCACACCAGTCAGAATGGCCATCATCAAAAAATCTACAAACAATAAATGCTAGAGAGAGTGTGGAGAAAAGGGAACCCTCTTGCACCGTTGGTGAGACTGTAAATTGTTACAGCCACTATGGAGAACAGTATGGAGGTTCCTTAAAAGACTAAAAATAGAACTACCATATGACCCAGCGATCCCACTACTGGGCATATACCCTGAGAAAACCATAATTCAAAAAGAGTCATGTACCCCAATGTTCATTGCAGCACTATTTACAATAGCCAGGACATGGAAGCAACCTAAGTGTCCATCGACAGATGAATGGATAAATAAGATGTGGCACATATATACAATGGAATATTACTCAGCCATAAAAAGAAATGAAATTGAGTTATTTGTAGTGAGGTGGATGTACCTAGAGTCTGTCATACAGAGTGAAGTGAGTCAGAAAGAGAAAAACAAATACTGTATGCTAACACATATATATGGAATCTAAAAAAAAAATAAAAGGTTCTGAGGAACATAGGGGCAGGACAGGAATAAAGACGCAGACCTACTAGAGAATGGACTTGAGGACACAGGGAGGGGGAAGGGTAAGCTGGGACGGAGTGAGAGAGTGGCATGGACTTATATATACTACCAAATGTAAAATAGGTAGCTAGTCGGATGCAGCCGCATAGCACAGGGAGATCAGTTCAATGCTTTGTGACCACCTAGAGGCGTGGGATTGGGAGGGTGGGAGGGAGATGCAAGAGGGAGGAGATATGGTGATATATGTGTATATATAGCTGATTCACTTTGTTATAAAGCAGAAACTAACACACCATTGTAAAGCAATTATACTCCAATAAAGATGTTAAAAAAAATTGGAGTATAAATTTCATTGACTGCGGAGATGATTTCTGCTTGTTCTGATTAATTGTGATTGATTTTTTTCTTTTACTTTCAATTGTTGAAATAATTGTAATTAGTAAACTGTTAAAGTAGCACTTCGGATTTCCCAGGTCTGTCTGACTGTAAATAAAAGAATTTTTAAATCTTGGCTAGAAAAATATACCACTCATAGCTTTCTATTTTTATGTTTTAGTGATTTGTATCTCAAGTGCTGCTTCCTTTAATTGTTAGCTATTTTTTCCTGTAGGTAGATAGTGATGAATTTAATATTTCCTTAATCAAGTCAAATGGAGAAAATAAAACCATAGAAATTAAAGATTTGAAAATATTCACAAGGTATTCCGTGGTGATCACTGCATTCACTGGAAATATTAGTGCTGCATATGTGGAAGGAAAGTCGAGTGCTGAAGTGATTGTTACTACTTTAGAATCAGGTAAGGTTTATTTTTCATGCTAAAAATTGACTGAGTTAGGTGTCTTTCTTACAGTTTCTCACACCTTACCCTACAAAGCATATGTGTTAAAAGAAATTTTTCAAGCATATAAGTTTAAACTTCAGTGACTCACTGTGACTGACAAGAATAAAGCTTTGTATTTACATTTTTGAAGCAAAGTGGAATTATGTAGAATAATCAATACTTGTAAATACAAAAATTAGTTCATAGTAAGGTAATCAATTGTACTTTTTTGCATTTATTTAAACACTATTTCAGAAGTTGAGTTACCTTGCCTAAGAGATGATTTTGTCCAACTGTCTATAGCCAGTAAAGCTTCACCTTAAATTCCATTCTAATTATTTCTCTCCCACGGTTTAAATGCACATTAAAGTAATAATACTCCATTATTAAATAATCTAGAATTCAAAAGTAGAACCCAGGTTATGTTTCACCATATCTGTTTTCTTCACTTAGTTAAGTGACATGTTTTATTACATAATCTATTTGATAAATGTCAGAATCTGTACAGATTTCCTCCAGTTCCTATGAACAGGGTCTGAATGAATAATAAGATTGTAACCAATAAGAATTTAATGTGGAAAGTCAACTTCCCAGAACTCGCTTGCCCCATCCTCCTTCAGACTCCTGATGTTCTTTGCCACCAGATATATCTTTGGAAAGAGCACATGAAGGGATGTGTTGCTATAGTTTATTTGTTGCTATCTGTAAGGTAAGTATAGGAGGTAAAATATTTTTTAGCTAGTCTTTTCATTACGCTACGTACTCTGTTGTCTGTAAACTTACGGTTCTAAATTGAAAAGTACATCCTATCCTTAGCACCCTAAAATTCTGCTTGTTTCCATTTTGTGGCCATGTATATTCCAGGTACTTATTTTCTTATTATGCTTTTTGCACTTCTCCCCCATCCTACCTATCTGTGAGGAAGGTTGCTGCTAAACTTATTCACATTTACACCACAAAGCACTGATTGCAAATCCTAATGTGCTAACTCTTCCAAGGATATCATAGTTTAATAAATTTCTACTAAACCTCTAAGAGTAGAATTTTAGATGTCAAACGAAAGATACTAGGTGGATAAAAGGTTCTTTCTAGCATTCAGATAATTCTTTCATGTATTCAGCTTTTTAAAGCTGATCCTAATTTTAGAGAAACAATTCTTATAAAAAGAAAAAATATATATGTTTCTTATGTATCATAAAAATGTATAACAGCAAATGTTGTGAAAATGTGTGTTGAACCAATTTAACCTTTATTTCAGCTATGCATTTTTTCATCCTGTGATATTTGGCACAATGACATGTTTATTTGCTTTTCTCTCTTTTTTTTTTCTCACTGTTATTTATTTACTTATTTTTTGCTTGCCATAGGGCACTATCTCTAGGGATGTTTGCAACAATATCTGAATATCTGAATCATTGACAGCCAAATATCAACAGCCTTTTCATGGAAATTCTTTACTTAGAATTTTAGAATTTAGAATGGAATATCCATTTCAATGTGATCAAAATAAGATATGTTCATTCAATGGGTCATTTATTTAAAGAACACTGATTATGTAGTACAACAAAAACTAGTCTTTCATAAAATTATTCATAAATAATTTTATCCTCATGTGTATCATTTTAAAATAATTTATTGATATTTAGCTAGTTATATGTTAGGATAACTTTTATTTATCAAAAATAAACTGGAATATCCAGAACATAAAGAAATCTTAAAATTCAACACTTAAAAAGAATCCAATTAGAAAATTGACAACGTGAACATTTTACCAGAGAGGAAATATGACTGGCAAATAAACTCATGATAAGATAGGTTTTCAACACCATTAGCTATTGGGGAAATGCAAATTGAAACCACAGTGGTATATCACTATACATGTACTAGAACAGATGAAATAATAATTTTTAAAATAGTGATAATACCAAATGTTAGAAAAGATGCAGAAATACTAGATCTCTCATACATTGCTAGTGGCAATGTAAAAGGGTATAGCTACAATGGAAAAATAGTTTGGTGATCTTTTATATACTACCAAATGTAAAATAGATAGCTAGTGGGAAGCAGCCGCATAGCACAGGGAGATCAACTGGGAGCTTTGTGACCACCTAGAGGGGCGGGATAGGGAGGGTGGGAGGGAGACATAAGAGGGAGGATATATGGGGATATATGTATATGTATAGTTGATTTACTTTGTTATAAAGCAGAAACTAACACACCATTGTAAAGCAATTATACTCCAATAAAGATGTTAAAAAAAAATTTTTTTTTAAATGCACTTACCACATGATCCGCCAAATACACTCTTGGGCAATTATCATAGAGAATTGAAAACTTAATGTCCATGCAAATATCTGTATATGAATGTTAATAGAAGACTTATTAGTAATGACAACAACAAAATAACTGGAAACAACCCAAATGTTTTTACAAATTAAACTCGTACATCTATAAAATGGAACACTACTCGGCAATAAAAATAGAATGAACTATTGATATACAACAACCCTGATGGACCTCAAGGTCACTGTGCTATTGTCTTTTGCAAATGACAAAACTATGGAAATGGAGATTGACTAGTGTTGTGAGGAGGCATGGAGTGTAAGTCTAAGGGGACATTTCTTTATGGTGATGGAGTAGTTTTGTATCTCATTTCTGGTGATGGTTACAGGAATCTACACATTGGGATTAAATTGCATAGAGCTACACGCAGATACAGGAAAGCATGAAAAATGGTGAAAACTGAATAACGTCTATAGTCAACATTATTGTACCAGTGTCTGTTTCCAGGTTTGATATTAAACAATAGTTACATAAGATATCACCACTGGGGAAAGCTGGGGGAAGGTTACAGGGGACTGTATGTATGATTTTTGCAACTTCCTGTGAGTCTACAGTATTTTTAAGTTCAGAGTATCATAGAAATGCATTCTGTATAAAAATACATATATTATAAAAGGCTAAATAAGCAAATAAATTGGATCACTGTTATGGTTTCTGTGATTTATAGATGTCAATGATTCTATAATGCATGAGCCATTTTGCTTGTTTTCAAAATTAAATGGCTTAAATGATCTGTGTAATACTCTTTATAAACAGAAACTTGAAGCAAATCAGTTTTATATGGACATCAAAATGAACACAAATTTTTTTAAAATTGTAATTGCTAAATATTTCATTTCAGTCCCTAAGGACCCACCGAACAACATGACATTTCAGAAGATACCAGATGAAGTTACAAAATTTCAGTTAACATTTCTTCCCCCTTCTCAACCTAATGGAAATATCCAAGTGTATCAAGCTTTGGTTTACCAAGAAGATGATCCCACTGCTGTCCAGATTCGCAACCTCAGTATTATCCAGAAAACGGACACATCTGTCATTGCAATGTTAGAAGGACTAAAAGGCGGACATACATACAACATCAGTGTAAGAATACATAGCTTTTAATTATTCACCTATCTTACAAAGTTGGTTTACAAACTCAGCATTCAAAAATACTGCAGCTTATGTACATAATACATTTTTCCTATCTTTTCGTGGGATCGCTTAAGACATGCCAACTGAAAATAAATTTGGAGAAACAAAATTGCTGCTTTCCTATTTTAATACAGCAAGTCCTGTGAAAATATGTAAACAACAAAAATGTTTGCACAATTATAGTGGAAATCCAGAAATAAAGCAGGAAGAAAATCCACGTTAAAAGTTAAAGAGCAGTGACCCCTGCTCGCCGAAACTAGAGAAAGCCTGCGAGCAGCAATGAAGACCCAACGCATCCAAAAATAAATAAATAAAATCGATAAATAAAAGTTAAAGAGCAGATATATATAATGAGATGATTCTGCCTAAAGAAAAACTGTTTCTGTGTGATTATAGGTGGAAAATGGAAAAACAAATTTCAAAGGCAAAAGTCAGAAATAACTATGTGATTGAAATTTACATGTATTTCACACAACTATTACTAAAAGCTAATATTATTTTACATCTTAATTCTAAATTATCCATTTGGTAAAGTAAATATGTGTGTGAGTTCATATACATACACCCAAACACATACACAATTTGTTTCATCCTTTCACTATTTTTGCATGTCTTGGAATTTTCAAACAATCATAAAGTTCAGAAAATCATCTTTTAAGCAACATAGAATTCACCCTATACATTCAAGTAGCTCCATAACTAATCTTCCTATCAACTCTTTATATCAGAAAACTGTCATTAATAATCTGTGTTCCCTCGCAAACTTTATATCTCGTTATGTAATCTGACTTGCTAGGATTCTTGCTGCACGTACCATTAAATGAACCCCCGTTGTAGAAGATCTATTAGAGAGAAGGTGGTGGTTAAGGGAATGAACTGACCTAGGTTCAAATTCTGGCTCTGCTAGTTTCTTTCTGGGCAATTTCCTCAAATCTGTGCCTCAGTTTCCTTATCTGAAAAATTAGTAGTAAGAATAGTAATTTCTATGTAGGATATTAATAGTTATGGTAGGTAGCAAGTGTTGTAACAGTTTTGGCTCTTGCAAATAAAAAAAACAGGAAATAAAGTACAACCAATTCATAATTTAAAGAAAAACAAATCTGATTCTTTGCAAAGTGCAACACAGTGTCCTCAACACCTGAGAGTTTATTAGAAATGTGTAACTGTCGCACCTGTCCCAACCTACTGAATCAAAACCTACAGATCTTCATTTAACAGGGTTTGCAAGTGACTTCTTTGCTCACTGCAGGTTGAGAAGCACTGCCCAACTTTATTATCTCACTTAAACGTTAGATTGTAAAGAAATAAAAATAATTAAGCACTTCATAACATCACTTTTATTTTGAATACTTCCTTTTTAAAATTACATGCACCAATAAATATTTCCTTTAGATATTTTTAAGCTACATTTTATGGGCTTGGTTTATTTAGTATACCTACCACATCACATATATTACTATTTTAATTCAATCAAAATACTTCTAAAACTATCCAGGGGGTGGAGGGTGGGTCACTAACGTATGAAACAAATTTATTAATTCCAAAAATGATATATTCTGAATTGCGTTTATTGAATACAATGTAATTGGCCAAGAACACAGTCTTTATTTTACATAGCAAGATAAAGTGAATAAAAGAAGAGCCTGTGTCTGCAGCTTCCTAAGCACAAAGTTAATTGAAAGGATTCACATTTGTGTAAATCACCCGCTGTAGATACAAACAGAAATGCTTTATGTGTATATGCTGCATTATGCAGGGTATAGCGTCAGATACTTTGGGGCAGGGGTGAAGCAGGGTATAAAGGCCAACTTTCAGAGGGATGATTTAATACAGGAAAACTGGGAGGCTGAGGAATAGGGTTTCATCTCAGAGAAGGAAAAAAAAGAGCGTCTTGAATATGGATTTAAAGAAAGCCGGAGTTAACCTAGCTACAGAGAGAAGGAACAGATGTTAGAGTAGATGAAGAGAGAGTGTAGACATAGTGACTTTTCTGCTCTTTCCTCCTAAAGGTTCAAACTGAAGCCACATCATTCTTGGTCTGTATGATAGGGCTGTTTAGGTCACTCAGCCTTTGTTCTCAGGGCTTAGTACCATAATATCAGTTGTAAGAACTATTTTATTGCTAACGTTCTTCCTCCATATATTAATTTGAGTGCAAGAAAATATAATTAACAGACTATATGAATTGTTTTCAAAAGTGCAATCATTTTAAAATGACATATAACCATAATCAGTTATACATACACATATGCAATAATTTGAAAATAATAACAAGGTGTTTCTTTGTTTTAGGTTTATGCGATCAATAGTGCTGGTGCAGGGCCAAACGTTCAAATGAGAATAACCATGGATATTAAAGGTACATGAGCTGCCTTCCCATGAAATACTATTAATCAAAGAGTAATTATAATTTGTATTCTGTATTAGAGTTAAGGATGTAGTTAAGCTTTTAAACCATGCATATGCATATAATAAGCATATATTAAGTAATAAGTAATGTATACTTATTCAGGTTATAGTTAAAATGTCTTAATCATAATGCAAATTACCATGTTAATTACAGAGAATGCCCACTGCTATTTATCTTATATTTCTTTTCTGCTAAATTTAAACTTTTCTGAGACAAGGTTTATAATTGTATTTTATGTTTTTAAAATTTTATTGAAAAGAAAGCTCCTTTAAATTACCCATGACTAGACTTTGACTAGTTCTAATTAGATTCCTTGACTGATCTTTATTTATTTTGAAAGTCAGATTCTTTTTAGTTAATCAAATAGTGCTTACTGAACTACCATATAATCAACTTAATGATTCTGACTATAAAAGTAGATCAATTCATTATTGACAGGGATGTTTTTTCATAGAAAATATACAAAAATTTGGAGACTGCCTCCCCCACCAAATTCCACAAAAGCCATAAAAGATTACTAAGAGGACCTCAGGGGCATTCAGTCATTCAAGGTGCCTTCTCAAGACTGAAAATATGCACACAGTTTTGCCACTTCTCTAAAATCCTGTGTAAAACCTGCAGAGAGATTAAAAAAAAAAAAAAAAGTGTATTGACCTTTAGTAGAATTCCACCTGCTGCTCCTCTCTCTGAAACAAAAAGTAGCTTTTCTCAGTCTTTGGTAAGCATAGCACAGCACAGTGGTTAAAAGTGCCAGCTTTTAGGCTGAGTCTAGAGTCAAGTTGCTGAGGTTGAATTCTGGATTGGCCACTTGATACCTGTTTGGCTTTGGACAAGTTTCTTAACACCTCTAAGCCTGTAATGGAGACAATACTAGTTCCTACCTCATAAGTTGCTGTGAGGATTAAAAGAGATAATCTTTGAAAAACCCATGGGACAGTGCCTGGAGACAAGCATTGTTAAGAATAAGAAATGATCACTGTAAGATGAAGCTGATAAATTTGACTTTTTTATCAGTGGGTCGCTTATATAACTATAATACTACTTGTGTTATTTCCTTTTAGTTGATAAATATGTACTTGGAATGTACAAACTCCTGAAGTCTAAAAAAATCAGCTACTTTAGAAAATGACTTCATAAAGAAGAGCTTACCTCATACCGTCCTAAGTTCTCTTTGTTATTTAGTGGCAGACATATTCATATATTCAGTATACAGGTAACAATAGATGCATTATATTTATTTAGTAAAACTTCCCATTTCAGATACTTGCTCATCCTCAGGTAGACATGACTAGTTCTGACTTTCCATGCCTTACATAGGGTGGATAGACTCATGACCAGTTATCTAGAGAAGATATATGAGTACTAAGGGGCAGTGGTTCGGTCCTAGAGAAATGAATTATTCTCCAGTAATATGCATGATTTTATTGACATGGAGTGACACTGGATTAATAGTTGTCTCATTAGATTTGCATTTGACAGATAATACCGAGTTGGATAGTACTGTCGCATGCCAGATTCCTCTAACAGGAAACCTTGTCTTGGGGACTCCCCAGTGGCCTCTCTCAAAGTTTCTCAGAACTCCCTGAAACCTGAGGCCCTTCCTGCTGAATCCTTTCTTCCTTCCTTCTCCGCATTCACACGTGTCAGGCCTGTGATCGTGCCACCTGCTATTGCTCCCTGCCCCTTGATTCTCATAGATATTTTCCCCAATAAACTTCTATACATCTAATGTCATCGTAACTTTTATGTCTCAGAGGAGTGAGCTAAGGGATCAAGTCAGAAAGATTTGGTTCCAGTCTTGACAGTTCCCTCTTACCGCTACGTAGCATAAGACCATTTTCCTCATGTATAAAATGGAAATGATATTGGCAATTTTATGGCATTGTCGGAGAGGCTTTTTTAAAAGATTTTATAAATATGAGAATTGAAGTTTAAGCAACTTACTGATGCTCAGCTAGTGTATGTAGCTATAAGATGAAATGAAACAAGAGGAGCTTCTACAAATGTTGATTTTGGAGATACTTGCATGCATTGACGGTAAAATGTGAATTCTCATGGCACTTTTAGAAGATTATTCTGGCAATATCTGTTAAAGTTAAAAGTACATGTTTCTTTTGTTCCAGAAATTCTGCCCTTGGGAATATATTCCATAGAAATAAAAGGATCAGTAAATAAGGCTAAATGTATAAGGCTGAGTAGTGAAGCAAATGTTCAAAACCTGAAGGAAAAGTGAATTCCCATCACTAGATGAATGACTGAATAAATATGATGCAGTTGCACCATGATGTACAACACAGTCATTAAGAAGAATGAGTTAGCCAGAACTTGGTGACTTGAAAAGATTTACACAAGTCTTATTTAAGTGAGAAAAACAATATGTGGGGTAATTATAATACTTAATATAGCACCATTAAAACATATCAGTGAGAAGAATCCATTATGTATGAGTTTATGTATTTTTATATGATTATGTGAACATAGAGAAAAATATGTAAGGATACCATCCAGATGTTTGGTATGGATAACTGCAGGGTTAGAGGGCAGGGCTCCTGGTATGACTAGAATAGAAACTGGTAAATCAGCTAAAGGAAGTAAAAGAAAAAAAAAAAAACATGAAAATACTAGTATGATTTAATGCATTTGTGAAAATTATAGTTTGAATTTCTTTAATATATAAAGAGGAGTCAGATGTCTGAAAATCACACCTGGGTCCCATTATCTTAGGCAAGTCTCAAATATATAATTATACCATTAGGAGGTAATAATTGCGAAATATCTGCTGTATCCAAACAAAAATCTGTTTCACTTGTTATTTATATTTGTCATCACTTTATCTGTAAATTACTGCATGAAAGGAGAATTCAAAATGATTTTCTCTGCAGAAACAAAAAATGAATTGGTAGTGATATTTCTTCTTTGTTTATAGCTCCAGCGCGACCAAAAACCAAACCAACCCCTATTTATGATGCCACGGGAAAACTTCTTGTGACTTCAACAACAATTACAATCAGAATGCCAATATGTTACTATAATGATGACCATGGACCAATCAAAAATGTACAGGTGCTTGTAGCAGAAGCAGGAGGTATCATCACATGCCAGCTTATCTTGTCAAATTGCAGTGTGTGAACTGCTGAATGCCAAAGACATTTCAACTCAAAATTAGTCATATAAGGTTGACTCCTGATTATTACACATCTCTTGAGTTTAATAGATTGTCAATATTATTAATTTATTATCATTAATTTTACTGATCATTAATATATGCCTAAAATATTTTACCAAAATTTTAAAAGGCATGGTTAAAATACGTGATTTATTTATTCCATATGCTGGTAGGATTGTTTTGAGTTTGGCAGGATGGAGTCTTGATAGCTTCTTTGGAGGTGTGAAAGAGAGTTAGTTACCCTTGATTGAGGAATGTTTTTTCTCCGAGAAGTCATTCTCCACAATGCCTATGGATTCATGTGTGATGGGAATGGATAGGGTTCCCTAATTATCCAGGTAGATCAGCTGAATCATCCCTGGTGGTTCATAGAGTGACAGATGTTGCATCCAGATTTTCCTCATGCAATTATAGAAACACCCTTTATAAATGTGAAAATACATTTGGATATTACTTATAATCATTATTCTTTTTTCTGAAAATAGCTCAGCATGATGGAAATGTAACAAAGTGGTATGATGCATATTTTAATAAGCCAAGGCCATATATTACAAATGAAGGCTTTCCTAATCCCCCATGTACAGAGGAAAAGACAAAGTTTAGTGGCAATGAAGAAATTTACATCATAGGTGCTGATAACGCATGTATGATTCCTGGCAATGAAGACAAAATCTGCAATGGACCTCTGAAACCAAAAAAGCAATACTTGTAAGTATAGTTTATGCTTACTATGCATCATGTTAGCAAGCTAGCTGACAACTTTCATCATCCATCTACCCCTCCTGTCATCTTTCCAGTAAGTGCTGGGCATCCATAATGTATTGTGACCTAATGCATGATAAAGATCAACAAGGCATTGTCCTTATATCCCGTAAACATACAGTTGTAGGGAAAGTAGGCAAGCTTAAAAGTAATTATGGTTTGACGTGTTAAGTGACTAAGGGCAATATGAAAAATGCGCAAATTGGAGAACACAGGTAGAATTTAATTCTTTCTGTAAAGGGCAGTGTGACTAATGTGTACTATTTTGTGTTTTTCACTCATTTCTCTGCTTTGCATGCTAATGTCAGGTTTTTAGAAACATGATCCTCGTCTTTCAGTTAATTATGGCTTCAGTTTACCTCAGTCATAGCAATCATTTTCAGCTTTTCATACTATCAAACAACTGAATGAGGAACTGAAATCTTTACAATTCACTTTAATATTTGGTATTGTACAGATTATAATAATCTAATATAAAAACCAATGCTGATATGTTAGCTTTATTAAATACTTTGCTAAATTGGTTATTTTTCTCCTACTAAATTGACTGTTATTTTGTGTCATGACTATAATTTTTTAATTATTTATTTAATTTTCAAAATATAATTTTTACTACTAAATTTGAAAAATACAGCTAGTTTCATTTTTGCCTGCTAAAGCACTGTTAAGTTCTTCATAAACATCCTAGGACAAGTTAACATTAGAAAAGTTAGAGAAGTTAGGCATTTGAAAAAAGAATGCTCTATTATCTGTTATTAGGTACAATTACTTGGGTTACTAAGTTATGGCCTGAAATTAATCATCATACAATAACAGTTACAGAAATGATATACCACAAAGTTTAATATTTATCCAAGAACTGTTGATTTTACATTTTTTCCAAAACATTTCATATAGTCCATAAAATCATAAGAATTTGAGAAGAGTAGGGATTAAATTATGAAGTACAATTTACTAATATAGATTGGTTTTATATTTTAACATTCTTGTAGGTTCATAGTTTTGTTTTTTTAAAGATATCCTTTTTTAAATAAATTTATTTATTTTTGGCTGCGTTGGGTCTTCGTTGCTGCCCGCGGGCTTTCTCTAGTTGTGGCGAGCGGGGGCTACTCTTCGTTGTGGTGCGCGGGCTTCTCACCATGGTGGCTTCTCTTGTTGCGGAGCATGGACTCTAGGAGCACAGACTTCAGTAGTTGTGGCATGCAGCCTCAGTAGTTGTGGCATGCAGCCTCAGTAGTTGTGGCTCGTGAGCTCTAGAGCACAGGCTCAGTAGTTGCGGTGTACGGGCTTAGTTCGTCCAAGGCCTGTGGGATCTTCCTGGACTGGGGCTTGAACCCATGTCCCCTACATTGGCAGGTGGATTCTTAACCACTGTGCCACCAGGGAAGTCCCATAGTTTTAAAATAAGGTAAATTTCGGTTGTCTCTGTGGTGACAGAATCAACCAGTGATTTTTAAGATTGACTTTCTTCTGCATCCACTTTGTATTTCATATGCCATGAAAGCACAGAAAGTGAAAATACAGCTGTGCACACTCGGAATGAAGAAGCATTGTTCTTCATTTGTTTATATTTGAACAGGATGAGTTTTATATGACTCTTCTAAATGTGGCTTATTGGCATTTTCAAAGGTGGCTGAGGTATAACAGTTATTATGCTTTATATTTATAAAGTGTGCTTGTGCAGACATTCAGTGGTTTCATCCAAATCTATGAAGGAGGTGATCTACTTCATTTGATTAACCTGCTGACTCTTCATGAGTCTGGTCAAATTTTTGGTCACTCTCTCATGAAGTTCAAGAGGTCCATGTACAAGATAATTTCACGTAAAGATATTATTTATTTGTCCTGATGGTGACTGATTTCTAAGTTTACGCTTTGTAAGTTAACTTTCTCTTTAACAAAAATGTCTTTTTCACAGCCATTTGTTAAATTATTCATAGAAAAAAAAAGTCATATGGTATGTAAATTGTTGTTGTTTTTTATTTCATAGGTTTAAATTTAGAGCCACAAATGTCATGGGACAATTTACTGACTCTGATTACTCTGATCCTGTTAAGACTTTAGGTAAGACATATTTTGTAGTTAATTTCATTTATAATCTCAACACGCTAATCACAGCTGTAACATTCATTAGTAAATGTATTAAGCCCTGACGAATGTTCTCAAGGATAAAATATTTCAAGGT
Organism: Delphinapterus leucas; assembly: GCF_059928025.1. NCBI lineage: Eukaryota > Metazoa > Chordata > Mammalia > Artiodactyla > Monodontidae > Delphinapterus > Delphinapterus leucas. The sequence goes on from NC_143139.1 coordinate 64,626,696, forward strand.
TAACTATCCTAAGGACAAAAATAGTATTTATAATACTCTTTTAAGTGATAGACGTTCCATCTATTCAAATCTGGACATAGACTTCAATATGGTATTTGGTCTAGGCTGATGTGTGGAATATTACACTAAGCAAATATTTATTTGGCTGTTTAATATGTAATCTTATATGTAAAACATTTTTACTTCATAAAAAAAGAAAAAGGATTATGGAAACTTTCCTGAAATAATCCTAAAAGATAGAAGCCTACCTGTCTTTTTAAATTTTATTTTCTTTCTGATCAACTCTGAGTTTTTCAATTATATCCACCCAGTCAGGCCTGAATAAAACATCAATACAATTTAGTCAGATGCAAGTATATTTCTTCTTCTTCCTTTTCTCCCCCTTCCTCTCCCCCTCCTGCTCTCCCTACTATGGCTACTACTTCTTCTCTTCCCCCTCCTCCCCTCGTCCTTCTTCACCACCAACCTATCTAACATTAAATATTCTGGGCCAGACATACTCTGAGGCTCTTTGTATGTATTCACTGATGGGCTCTTCACAGCTGTCCTTTAATTTAGGTCAGTGGTTCTCAACCAGTGATTTTACTCTCCAGGGGACATTAGGCAATGTCTGGAGCCATTTTTGGTTCGGTTGTCACAATTGTGCAGGCTGAGCTAGTGGCATCTAGTGAGCGGAGAGGCCAGGGATGCTGCTACCTATCCTACAGTGCATAGGACAGCCCCTCCAGCAAAGTGTTATCTAACCCACAGTCAATAGTGCTGAGGTTCAGAAACCCTGTTAGGTGTCAGTGTTGGTTCCACTTTACAGACGAGGAAACCGCGGCCCAGATTAAGTAATTATGTGGCTCTGCCGGCACAAATTTTACAACCGTTACAATACAAATGCAGGATTTAGACCTGGATTCAAATCTTGGCTCTACCACTTGAGAAAATAATTTCTATAAACCTCAGTTTCCTTGTTTGGAAAATGGTGATATATTACCTGCCTTGAAAGATTTGTGTAAAATAATATAGGTAAAGATATTAATATTTTATAGTTATAAAGCGTTCAGTGCTTAATAGCTTCTTTTTGGATGAGTTATAATGGAAGATTTTAAAAATACATTTCCTTAGGAGAAATTGTTTCCCTAGGACTTCTCTGAGTAAATCACAGCTTTCTGTTTCCTCTGTGTCAGGCTCTGAGAGTGTGGAACTTTGTGTGTTGTTCTGATCCACAGTATAATCCACAGTATATCACGAATGCAATAGATTTCATTGATAATTATGGCTGGAAGAAGACGGAAAATGTTCCACCCTTTTCAATTAGAAATTCTCATCTGGTTGTGGAACATTAATTGTATAAACCAGTTTCTGCAGCCTCCACTTAGTTAAGGAAACTTTGGACCTTGAAGAAATGAAGGGGCACACGGTT